>NW_006289393.1:641145-676556 GCF_000327345.1 Myotis davidii | reverse complement strand
CATGTTTTTGGTTGATTTTTCTTTGTTAAATGGCATTTAAATATATAAAATAAATATCAAAATATAAGTCTTTGTTTTACTATGATTGCAAATATCAAAAAATTTCTATATGTGACACGGCACCAGAGTTAAGTTAGGGTTTTTCAAAATGCTGATGCGCGGAGCTCAAAAGGTTCACCATCACTGTTCTAGGTCCTTCACATTTTGTTTATTCTATCACTTCTCTGTGAGGTGGAGACTTCCTCTAGAAAAGAAAATCTTAGATTAAATCTTATTCAGGAGGAGGTGGCCAATGAGAGCAAAATATTTTAAGACATTTTGTTTTTCAGTTGAAAACAATTGTATTAGGGGTTGACCATTTCTCACAGACATACTTAAATAAATAGTATTTTACATTTACATTACAGAAGTGTGATGATAATATTTTTATTAGACTTTCTCCCCCAACTACTTCTGTCAAAATATCATGTTTCCTGCTACAAATGATTTTAACTGCTTCAGGTTGTACATTAAGATCACATAGTGAAGTGAGATGTCAGTATATTTATGTAAAGTTAGAAATGGGTTTAATTTTGAATTACAGAGATCCCAAATAATCGTGGCTTAAATAAGCTACCATGTTATTTCTTTCTCGCATCTAAATCCACAGGTAGGCAGTACAGGGCTGTATGGTGACACTGCTCCATAAGGTCCATGGGGTCCCCGTTATCCCTGCCTTCTCTCTTCTTATTCAGTGAGATATGGCCTCCATTCCCAAGGTTACTTCATGATCCAAAATAGCTGCTCTGGCTCCAGTCATCGCATCCACATTCCAGCCATCAGGAAGGAAGAAAAGCTGGAAAAAAAATGAAAAGGGTCAAGGGCACACACCAACTGTCTTGAAGAAAGACTTTCAAAAGCTTTCATATCTCCCTCCTTACACCTCCTTGAACAGACCTTTGCCACGGAGCCACATGTAAGGAAGCTGGAGATGAAGTCTTCATTCTGGAAATGTGCCGCCTGAAAATGTCCTGACATATTATTGCGGAGGAAGGGGGGAAACAGATGTGGAAGAACAGTTTATGCTTTCTGTCACAACCTATGTGAATGCCTTGCTTTTTTCAAAGACTTCAATTTCTCAGTGGCCACCCTCCTGGTAGAAACTCTGTGCTCATTTAATTACAAACCCGGGGACCAAGGGAGCACTATGTGTACCCTCTGAAAGACTGCTCACGCCTGGCTGTTCTAACAGTGCCCCAGGAAGGAGACAAGGAAACTGTCTGGTACAATATTAAGGGCAGTGGGACTCTTCAGGTTAGCCACAAAAAAATAGCTGCACAAATCCAATCTACCTGGTGCAGTGAGCAGACACAGAAGGGCAAGTTTCCGGGAGAGAGCGTGCCTCAGAGACAGCTTCAGCAAGAGAGCCAGGCTCCTGCGGTTCCCAAAGAATCATGTTCCCCAGAAGTGTGTGCCTCCCGGTTTTTATAGGGGCTGTAAAACCGCCGCAAAAAATGACTAGAGTTTCTTTAATTAAGAGCACCATATAGGAAATAAAATGTCTCCAATATGCAGATGAGGAAACTAATTCTAAACAGGATGTACCTCTTAAAGAGGCCCAGTCAAAACAGAAATCTTGAGAGATTTATCCAAGTCACAAAACAATCCTGGAGGTGAAATTATAGTCATAACTCTTCAGGCTTAAAATATGTCACTTGTCATGGCACAAAGGCAAGTTTGCCCTGGCGTCAGCTCTTCTCTGGGCACCCAAACGAGCAGTTTTCATGGCATATCCTGCATGGCCTGGGTGAGTATCCCAGAGTGCACATCTCGTCACAATAGTAATAGGAAAAATTATTTCCATGAGCTTATCAGTTTCTATTAAATGTAAAATATTGTCCTAGTCAACTAACTGAATTTGTCTCAAAACTCTGTGGATTCCCTAAGAGAGCAGATTGTACCTCCTTTAGCTCCATAATGCTCAAGTGACAGGAATGAACTCAGCTCACTTCCATTTATGACTCCGAAGCATAGGTTCAATTCTACAAGTGCAGTGAAATCAGTAATCGGGCTAAACCCCTATTTTGTCTGCAATACATTTTATCTTCATTAAGTCAGTTACACTCACTGAAAACGTAGCTCTCCAGGTTGTGTGTGTGTGTGTGTGTGTGTTACCAGTGACCCCAAACTTATAAGAAAAGCAATTCTCTCTGCAGCTATTTTTCAACATATCAACACCTCAGACTAATCTGCATGTTCTTTAGGGCAGCCAAATAGTTCTAGAGCATTTTTTTCTTCACCATCATAGAATAATGCTCCCTTACTCTGACTCTAGAAATACAGTCATCCAGGTAGAAGCAGAAAACAATTGTGTAGCTTGAAACTGAGAGAACTTCAAACCCCTACATCTTTCCTATCCGCTGGTCTAGCAGTGGTGTGTGTAGCTTCTGGTTCCTCGAAGAGGGTCTGTTAATATAGGGTTTGGCAAAAGTAGGTTTATAGTTGTGAGTACATGCAATACCAAGTTTATTCTTGTATTATGAAGAATTCATTATTGTATTATTTTCCATACGAACAACTGTGTTTACTGTGCACTGACAAGGAGTCACACCCCATGTCCAGCACTTTAAATGCACTGAATTAGTCTGTTCTCCCTGCAGCCCAGTGAGATCGGACTATGCAAGCAGTGTGCCCACAGTTCTAATGGCAGAAGTGGCATAGCCCGTGCTTTAGCCCACAGTAGATTGCGTTGATCCTATGCCCTTGCCCTCTGCACCATCCAGCCTCCACGATCCCAGTCAGTCACTTGTTTCTCACTGTAGCTCAGCAGGCAGAGGAGATGCTAGGAAAACCCACAGATGTATTGAAACCCACCCATTAGTTATGATCGCAGGGAATAAAGCAAAAGAGCAAGGTAGCCAACAGATTTTGTAAAACTCCTGGAAGCAGGGCCAGGCCTCACCAGCAAGAACATCCAGGATCTGCCACTTGGGGAGTCAGAGCTGCTGTGCACTGGGAGTCACGCTTTCTCAGCATCAATCTTAATTTGGACCGAAGAATTTCACAATTGCCGGGGGCCTTAGAGAGCATTCAGTCCCGAGATTGCCAACTAGCTTTGGTAATGGGCTCGGTTCACTCTAATTACATGAACTGGTTCACCCAGACTTAAAATGTTTAATCCAAATGTCTGTAGGATGCAACTGCTGGCCTGATGCTCACACACTTACTGACCTGCCTTGCCATTTAATGGTGGTTGTTCTTGTGGAGGTCCTTGATCCTTGCTTAGTCTGAAATTGGCCAGCCCTTTCCTGAAATGGCTTTTCTTTTTCCAGAGGTCTTAGGATCCTCGAAAGAGAGAAGGAAGTGTCTGTAACAGCCGCTCCCCGGAGGAGAGGCTGGGGGTGTGTTGTCCGCTCAGGGAAGGATTCACTGGCACTTCACATGCCGTCCCAGGACGCAGCGGGGACATTCCTTCTCTCCAAAGCCTGGTTTTGTGCAGTAGCTCAGGTTACAGGGGAGAAACCAGGCCCCACCAGCAAAAGTTATTTCCTCAAGGTCACGTGGGCCCAGAGCCCAGGCCCCTTACCTCCCAACCAGAGGGATTCACCTGGAATAGCTTACCAGTGTAATTTCATTTTTACATGAAAAATAAGATTTAAATAGTTTTCATCAATCCTCTAGTGATAATGTCGGTGAACATCCTGCTTCGAAGCAATCAGCATGTTCTTAAATTTACCTCAGCAGGGAGCCAGGTAATGGTTTTGCTCTAGATGCTGGAGCAACTGTTCTCCACAGGAATGTATAGCAGTGAATCCGCATCTCAATCCCAGTGCAGGCGGCGCTGTGGATGTGTTCATGGTCCAGGGATGTTATGAATTGAGATTATTCAGGTGCACAGAGGCCTTTGGGATCAGCGTGTCCCGTTGCTCAGTTTATTTTGCCCTCACACTCAGCTGTAACTCCTTACTCTCAGTTTCCAGTTGCTGGCGACATACAGATTACAAGGAGAGCAGGCCTGGCTGTTCTCTTGAACCCAAGACCATTAGACTTTCTTACATGAGATCAAATTAAGTCAAGTCTTTGGCATTGTTTCCCGCTGGTATATTGTGTCTCCCTTTTTATTTCAGAAGACACAACCCTAGAGTTTCAATGGGGTCCTCTTGAGGCCTGAGACGCACTTGGGAGTTACAGGAAAAGCAGGGCTGCGAGAGAGGACAGAGGTCCCACGCCTGCTATGAGCCACGGGCCCCAGACAACAGTGTCTAACAGAGGAGCCATTTAATCATAATGTTTACTTAGAAGGGTAGTCTCGTTCTGGCCTCTGTAAGTGACAGGGTCCAAACAGTAGCTGTTGTACTCGCCCTAAACAGGCCATGTGCTCCTTTACCGCAGTTCCCACTGTGGGCGCAGGGGAAGCAGCCAGCCAGCTGCCGCTGCCCTGCGTGCACTGCGGAGGTCAGAGAAATTGTTTTTCTCTCTCTCTTTCCATCTCTCGGTCTGGTTTTGTCTGTAAATGTGCACATGGGCACACATGCATGGTTTGGATTAGTGTCCTGTGATGACAGCTATCTGGCCTAAGTTACTGTCTATGGCTTGACTGAAGAGAACAAAAGTATTTAAAAGAATGACACAGGCGATTCTTTCACATCTGGGGGTCTTCAGTGCCGCTCACTGGTGTTTATCAGTGGCTGAAAGACCAGTGTCACATCCCGGAAGCCTCCACGTCCCCTCTGCCCTGTGCTGGTCTGGATGGGCCAAGCGACGAACAGTTCTCCAGGTCGATAAAATGTGTTCCTGCTAATGGACTCCTACCACCTTCAGTCGCAGTGATGGGCACTTGTACAAAGCCTCTCTATAGAGCATATTGATTTCTTTATTTCCTTCTTTTTCCTTTTATTTTATTTTATTTTTTTACCTATCTGAAGGCTCTTCCAAGTTATTCTCAGCTTTGCTGCTAGAAATTGCTGATAGTAGTCCTTGCAGGTCTGCTTTCTTCTTGCAAATGCACATGTTGTAAGCTCCTGTCCCCACAGCTTCTCCTGCGAATGAGAACGAGTGTGTTTCCCACCTAACTGGTGCTATTAATATTTATTTACCTCCCAGTCAAGTTTTATTAATTACTTAATTAGCAGTAGTAACAACAATTAGTGTTTGGGAACCGGACGTGTTATATACATGCTAAGAACAAGCATTAGCACTAATGAGACGAAGAGATTGAATTCTAAATAAAGAAAATAAATTTAGCCTTTTAATTTGAACCGTGTGTAGGCCCCCAAAACAGCCTTTGCCAAGGGGCAGGTGTATTCACGCGCATGTGCACACACACACAGCCCTGCCCCTGCCTTGGATGGCTGCCTTCCTAGACCGGGCACCCAGGGGCCTCATCTGAACATGACCTTCCTTTGCTCTGCTCTGCGTTTGTGGGCAGCAATCAGTTGCAAGCATCCTGTGCATCAGCTCCACCCATTTACCTGAAAAGGTGAGAGTGGAAGCTGCACAGTGAGCCACACCTGCGTCTGCTCCTTTGCCCCCTGTAACAATGAACAGCGTGGAGATGGTGATGGCTCCTCAGGCAAAGTCCAGAAGGTGGATCTCTCTACCTTCACATTTCTGTTGACACAAGGTTGTGGAACAGGCCTGCTCATGTCTGTGACTCCTGCTTAAACCCGGGGGTCAGAGCCATTGACCAGAGCTCTCTGTTGCTTATGGAGCCTCCAGTAAAGCCTGGAGCTGCCCCACGTCAGATTATGGAGATGGACAAACTGAAAGAGTTGAGAAACTTGAACTCTCTTGGCCACACCATCTCTAGAGAATAGAATTTTGTCATCATCATCCCCTTAAACAAAATAATCACAGAAGTTCATTAAGCTCCCACTACATGTGATGCTGTGCTAGGGGAGAGATTAAGAGTGTAAGAATATGCTTGCGCTGTTGTTTATTTGACTATCTTCTGACACTTGCCTTTTGAGGAATGTGCCATCTAATTGACAAGACAAGTCTAGAGCATGAACGTTAAAATCAGTTCAAAGTAGCATATGCTCAATATCACGTAAGAGGCAGTGAGGGCTCACTGGAGCTCCCCACTGAAAGCAGTCTTTGTGGGCCCCGGGTGAGAGTGTCAGAGGGGGGCCAGCTCGAACTGAATTGGATGTCACTCAGAGCCAGACTTGGCCCGCTAAGGAGGCAGACGAGAAGGAAACGTGGTTGTGGCAGAGGGAAGGCTTTGGAGAACAACAGACAGACCCATATTCTGTGCATGGTAAGAGCAGAAACCTTTTTTTAAAAAATCATGAAATAGTGAAAGATTAAGGTCAAAAATGTAGAAAGGAGCCAGCGTTTGAAGAACCTTGAATTGGGGAGTTATTCTAGTCTCTCTTGAGCCCCATCAAAGAGGGTGCAGACACTTGCGTACTGTTAGTGTCTTTATGGCACGTCCGCCTGGAAGGCAGATCCCTGGTGGGCCTCGGGGCATCCCGATGTTCCTGTGTCAGCTACCGGCTCCCCTCTTGACAGCGGGAAAGTCTGCGGGGTTGTCTGTGCAGTTCCAGGGGCTGCTCCCAAGGATGACAACGTGCAGTTACTCTACTTTCCCAGCCCCAGCACCAAAACGCCCCAGGAGAGCCAGAAATCCTCTAGTTCAGAGGCTGGGCAAGTTTCCAGTGGCCTTTTCAAGCCCTCACTTCATTCTTGCTTCACCCACACGCTAAATGCATCACCAACTCTATTAGCCGCAGCGCTGAGAATTTCAGCTCATTCCACAAACAGCCGGCCGGGAAAGGCTCCATCAAAAGTGATAGTTTCTTTAGTTCATCAAATCTCTATTCACTGCAAAAACATTATTGTCCTTGTGGTTTGTGCTTTATGATTGCTTTTATGGAGACAATGAAAAGGCAAACTATACAGGTGGAAACTTAAATTGACTTTATATCGCTAAGGTTTACCATCTTCAAAAATAGCATGCTAGATTAATGCATTTCTGATTTCAGGGTGCTTTTATAAAAAAAAAAAAAGGTCTTCCCTGCACACAATAATTCTATCAGACAATGGGCCGTGGAAGAAAACATTGTGTGTGATTTATTTCTGGGGGCTTTGAAGAACAAAAAAGAATATTTTCTTACTAATGTGTGTGAAATATCAGATAAAATATGGTCCCAATATGCTAAGGTAGGCTTCAGTGATAGACTTTTTCCCCTTTCAATGTGTTTGTTGTAGGATCTAAGGGAGGAATGTGTCAAGTTGAAGACACGAGTGTTCGATTTGGAACAACAGAACCGAACGTTAAGTATCCTGTTCCAGCAGCGACTCAGACCAGCCTCCGACCTGCTCCTCCAGGTATGTGTTTTTGTGGAAAACAATCTTTGCTACTGAAATGCTATTGACAAGAAGTTACTTATGTTCAAAAGTTATTACTATCTCCATGGGAAAACCATATTGTGTCATTTAAATTGAATGTCTTTCAAATTTCTGACTTTTTAAAGCTACATTTAAGGAAATGCATCAACAAATAATAAATGGTGAAAGGAACAATCAGAAGGCATCCTCTAGTAAATTAAACAAAATCATGGAATGGAGTCAGGAAATACTTGACTACTTGGGGGACCAGTATTAGTGTTCTTGTATTCTGTAATAAGCAAGGAAGAGTTTTATGAAATGCCTGTGATTTTTCTCCTCTCTCTCTCTCTCATTCCTCCTCATAATACAAAGACCCTATATTCTACTTCAGCATTTTACAGAGTCTCTTTGTCTAAATGCTCCCACCAAACTCTCCTGTTACTTACTTTTATAGCATGTAAAGTCATACAAAGTCAAACTGTTACTATTATCCAAGGAGAGCTCTCCCTATTCCCACCTGTTGCTGGTGGGAGTGGGCTTCTGACAATGTCACAAGAAGAATTTTATGAGACTCGTGGTCATGGATGAGATATTGTAGAAAGCTTCATTTCTGTAGGATTAAACCCCTGAGTTTCCAAGGTTCCATTTCCCTTCACCGGCCAAAGAGGAAGTCCAGCTGTGTCTTTAGCAGAGGTAGGATGAAAGCTGTTGCTCCGTGTTCCCATTCCATGTTGGGGAACGATCCAGGCCAGCATCAGGCAAGTTTAGATTGTGTTTCCAGCTGCAGTCCACCAGTCCATTGCATGTGGGGTCTGTGGCCATGGGCCTTGCGACTTCCAGGAACACAGGCAAATGCAAGAGAGCCACAAGAGCCAAAAGCCAAGAGAGTGAGCTCCTTTGTCTGGAAGATTATGTAATCCCAAATTTTCACAGGCTTGCATTGGCCCCACCCCTTCATCACTGTGGATGCATCCATCTTTCCTTTGTTGGATCCTTTCCCCCAGTGATTTACAGGAAATGGACCTGCGATTGCCTGGGGAGTGTGAAATTGCAGCTTCCTGGTGAAGCTGCCCAGATGGCCATGCTTATAATGTCTGGCCTTTCCCAGTCCCAGCACCAAAATGTCCCAAGAGATTTAGAAATCCTCTAGTTCAGAGGCTGGGCAAGTTTCCAGTGGCCTTTTCAAGCCCTCACTTAGTTCTTGCTTCACCCAAACTAAATGCATCTCTGACCTTTTGTCCTTTCCTATCCTGTATAATAAAAGCCTAATATGCAAATTGACCAAACAGTGGAATGACCTGTCGGCAGGGGCAGGGCTGGTGAGCCTGTGGTGCCAGGCCAGTCAAGGTGGGTGCCAGTGGGCAGAAGGAGGGGATGGCAGTCAGGGGGCAGCAGTGACTGGCAGTGGTGGAGGGGCAATCGGGGAGTGGGGCCAGCTGCTCGCCATCCTGTGTGTCCCCCAATCGATTGGCCCATGGGTCGCCTCCTGCAGAGGGAGGCCAGACTGTGGCTTAGGCCCACTTTCCGGGAGGAGTGGACCTAAGCCATCAGTCGGACATCCCTCAGGGGCTCCTGGTCTGTGAGAGGGCGCAGGCCAGGCTGAGGGATTCTCCCGCCCCCCGAGTGCACAAATTTTCGTGCACCAGGCCTCTAGTTATTAATAACTAGCTAATTACAAAGGTATCAAAACTATCGGCTGATTTTGACAAATTTCTCAAGAATATATTTGACTACAGGAAAACACATGAATTAGCAAAAGGGCCTGGAGGGCTGATCTTTGCTGTTTGCTTTTTTTTAATCCTATTAATATGCATATTTGCTCAAACAAGTTCTATGAGCCTTGCTCAGAGCATTCTGAGTCTTGGCTAGCAAAGAGTATGTGAAGTTTCACAGGGGCAAGGTACATTAATTTACAAAGAATAACGGCCCAGCTGCCTGGCCTAATTGGCTGAAAGAAAGAATAAAGACAGGGGTGTCCTCTAAACTATCCTGTCCAGCACTATAGACACTAGTCACATGGCACTGTTGAAATTGAAAGTAAACTAAATGAAATTCCTATGTCAAACTAGCCATATTTCAAGTGTTGAAAAGCCACATTTGGTCAGTGGCTTTTATAGGACATCTCCATCATCTTAAGAAAATTCTACAGGACAGCACTTTTCCAGACGATTGAGTCAGTGTTGCTAATTTACCCTCTGAACTTTGGCATAAACATCTTTGCTGGACTTCTCAGAAAAATGATAAAAAAAATTGCAATTCATTTTAGAGAAAGAAAGATGTTCAATAAAGCTGAGCATCAAATGTAATCCCCACCCCGACCCCCAAATTAAAATAAAACACTCTCTGAATTGTAAAATAGATCTCATCTCTTAAATCAATTTCCTCTCTTCTTTCTCTGTTAGAGCATAATTCATAATTTATGGCTCAAAATTGTGTGGGAAAAAATCGTTATCTCTGGTTTCCTAGTCCAGACTACAATAAATGTTGGTCATAGGGAATCTTGCATCTGTAAAAACTTGTATTTCTTTTCCTCTCTCATAATCAAGATCCTATTTTATAATTATTTTTAACAGCTATTGCATGTTCATGAATTTTTCTGTTTTTCCTGTTTTAAATTGAAGCTTTTGTACTCCCTATTTCTGAGTTATGATGGTTTGTTTCGACAGTCAAGACAAGTGCCATAGATATTTAAGCTTTTTCACTGGCCAACGCAAATTTCTTACATCCATATCCAAATGGCAGGGAAAGGTGTGTATGCTCACAACAGAACTCGGTGTTTATTCATTGGGTGTTTTCAGTCCACACACTCCATATTCCTCCCCAAGAAATCCTCACTTCCAGGAGCTATTCTAATGTAAAGGATGGGCTGTTACTAGTTTTGTGAGGAAGAATGATCGACATTGTGGTGCCTGCCCTCTCATACCATACAGCTCACAGTCATAGACAATATAGCTGGCTTTTCAGGTGGTCTGTTTAGTATTTGACTCATGACTCTTTATTTTCTGGTGGCACAAATACATATGGAACACTGGCCAAGGGAAAAGCAGCCAGAGCTTGCTTTGTGCCTATGAAAGCTCTGTCATTACCTGTTGAATTGAATTATGAATAAATGACACAAATTTATTCTACAAGTTGGGGAGCTATTATGCATACCCCAAAGAGAATGTTATGCCTCCACCTCTCCTTCTATATTTTTCTGTTTAATGTGGATGCTTCAGAATTGTGCTGCATGCAGACCAGCCAGGTCTGCCTGAGGGTGTGGCTGGTGGATATGGCAAATTCACCACTGTGCCTGGTCCCAAATATTATAGACCGTATAGCTTCTGTCCACAGACTGAAGTGGTTTCTAAGTCATTTTCTGCAAATGTGAGACAACTGCATTAGTGGTCACCGGCTGTATACAGCCTAATGGTCCTCCATAATCCAACGTAGCCGCCTACAGAGAAACATAGACAGAAGTTGGTGAACGAAACCATTGTGAGTTTAGTAGATACATTGTAAATGTTGGAAAAGAAAATACTTTATAAGCATCATAGTTTTTGTCCCCCCAAAAAAATACAGAAAAATAGATCACATGGATATTATTAGGCAACTCTTGTAGGAAGAAGAAAAAGGGATAGCTCTAAAGATCAGTTGACAGATTCTGAGAAACTTACAAAGGGAACTAACCAGGTCCATGAGGGGAAAGAAAAAGAGCCTAACCTGAAAATTAAAATCCTTAGAATGGCAATAAGCTTCTCTGTTGATTCCAATTTTCAGAATGATATCTCTGGGACTGTGTGTAGTAGCAAATCTGATTAAGAGGGCCCTTTATATGGAAATCAACAATTTAAGCTAAATTCTAAAGAATAGAGAAGCCAGAATCCCAAAGGAAATCTTTTTATAATGATCTTAATGGTACTGGAATCTCTCACTAAATTCATTTGAACCTACTGGCTAGATGAACCAATACTAACAACTTCCTCTTATAAATCATATAATTGTGTGGGTTTTTCCCAAATAAGTGTATTTACTGCTCTTACAAGTTGAGTTGAATGTTCACTGTGAATGGATTGTATTTGTAACTCAGTATATTTATGCCAGTAGTACATGTCATGGTAATTATGTATTTTAACTACTATATAAATCAATGAAATATGATGTGAAAAGAACTATTTCTATAAAACAAACTTGAGTGCTTCAAAAGTAGCTAGGAAGGCAAGTCACTAAAAATAAGTGTTCACGATCGAATGAAATATCGGTGTCTAATGGTAAAACAATATGGGAAACAGGAAATACTGTGTTATGTATAGAGGTATTCTGAATGCAAATTGCCTCCCACGTGCCTTCAAATTCTTGTTCCACTTTTAAGAAAACCAAAAACGGCCCTAACCAGTTTGGCTCAGTGGATAGAGCGTCGGCCTGCAGACTGAAGGGTCCCAGGTTTGATTCCGGTCAAAGGCATGTACCTTGGTTGTGCGCGCATCCCTGATGAGAAGTGTGCAGGAGGCGGCTGGTCGATGTTTCTCTCATCGATGTTTCTAACTTTCTATCCCTCTTCCTTCCTCTCTGTAAGAAATCAATAAAATATATTTTTAAAAAAAGAAAGAAAACCAAAAACTAGAAATCAGACACAATGCTTAAAGCATGTGTTTGATGCAAAAAACAAACAAACAAAAAAACACACACAATTATTGGAGGACTCTAATATTAGGATCTTTAGGCAAAGAAGCATATTTGGCCTTATCAAATGCTATTTAATAAATGAATTGTGCTAATCACATATCAGATACTATTCTGTAATCTCTACAGTGTTCGCCCATCTGATCTCCATTAAGATTCTATGAGGTAGGAACTATCACTGTACCCATTTGACAATGGGGTCATGGGCACAGGGAAGCTAAGTCACCAGCTGGTAATTGACAGAGAGGGGATTTAAATCCATGGCCAGGCTCAAGTTCTTCCCTTTGCCTCCTTTCTGCATGCCCTCTGCATGAAACACGGACGGGCAGGGGGGACCTTTCTCAGATTCCGCACTGACATTTTGATTAACTGGCCCACCTGTGCTCGAGTCAGATCAGGGGGTCTGCAGCACAGTCGTAATAAGGAGCCTGCCATGTTCACACATGTCTGAAAGGCTCTTGATGTGTGGCACCCAAGGACGTCCCCTCCTGTGTGTTCTGCTTTTGTCTTGTTTTGGATACCTGTGTTATCATTACCTTGATAGGACATCGTTTTCGTATTTCCTGCCTAACTCACTTTTTTCTTTTTCTTTTTATCTGATATATCAAAGAGTCCTGGTACCCATATCCTTAGGCCAAGATAAAAAGAAAACAATGTTATAATGTAGATTATTCACACAGACAGTTGAAAATCTGACAGCTTAGAACCAAAGTGTAAAAACTTGCTGTCACTTCTTAGCGTGCTGGCTTTTTGTTTGCTAGTGGTTTGTCTTGTATTATTTTAGATGAGATGAGAGGATTTGAAAAGCCTACTGGTGCTTCTGATTATTTTTTCCTACACCCAGTCTTCATTTTCAGAGAACAAATCTATCTTGTTTGGCCACATGACACACTTCCCGCTCCACCTGTCCTCAAGCACCAATCCTGCCGCCACCTCTCAGGGGCCTCCCAGGTCAGTGTGCTTCCCCCTTAACTTTCCCCTGCGAAGCTCCTGTGTAACTTATGACCCATGCCACACAATTAAGCAGCTCCTGGTCCAGTATGGAATCATGGTGGAACCTTCATCTCTCATGGTGGAGGTCATACAGGGCAACCCCTGACACTAGGGATTTCATGTTACCTTTTCATTTCTCCTTGAGGGCAAGAACGGTGAATGGGGCTTTTGACCCTTTACAGGTGTTACCACTGTTAATAGCACATATTCAGTGTCTACTTGTTGATGGCTTAGTACTTACATACTTGCTTTTTTAAATTTAATTTTCTGTGTTGGGGATATTTTCTTTTCTTTTTGTTTGACTTTGTATGCAGCAATCTCATTACCTTCATGCTTTTTCTTTCAGTTTTGAAGTATAATTGACATGCAACATTGTGTCTGTTTAAGGTGTACCACATAATGATTTGATATATGTACACATATTGATTACCACAATAAGTTTAGTTCACATCCAGGACCTCACATAGTTACAATTTTTTTTTTCTTGTGATGAGAGCTTTTATGATCTACTCTCTTAGATTTCAAATATACAGCATGATATTGTTAACTGTAGTCACCATGTTGTACATTATATCTCCAGAACTAATTTATGTTATAAATGGAAGTTGATACCTTCGATCAACTTTGTCAGTTTCCCTGACCCCCACCATCACATGCCTCTGACTACCACCAATCTATTCTCTGCTTCTAGGAGTTTGTTTTGTGTGGATTCTACATTTAAGTGAGATCATATAATAATCACGTTTCTCTCTCTGACTTATTCTACTTAGCATTATATATACAGTATATTACAATTTCTTTTGTCCATTCACCCATTTATGGATACTTAGATTGTTTCCATGTCCTGGCTATCCTATATAATAAAGAGCTAATATGCTAATTAGACCGAACAGCAGAACCACCATCCAGACGACCTTCCAGACGAAGCTGGGGCTGCGAGGGCCAGCCGGGTGGTAAGGGGCTGCAAGGGGCTGCAAGGGCCAAGCCTTTTGCACATATTTTGTGCATCAGGCCTCTAGTTGTAAATAAAGCTGCAATAAATATGGAGGTACAGAAGATATCTCTTCTTTGAGGTAGTCATATTATTTTATTTCCAAGTGGAATTGCTGGATCACGGTAGTTCTATTGTAAGTTTTTGAGGGACCTCCAAACATGTGTTCCACAGTGGTTGCACCAAATTACATTCACACCTAGTGTGCGGGAGGGTTTCTTTTCTCCACATCACCACTACACTTATATCGATTATAATTTTTATGATAGCCATTTTAACAGGTGTGAGGTGATGTTTCATTGTGGTTTTGATTTGAATTTCCCTGATAATTACTGATGTTGAGCATCTTTCCATATGTCTGTTGGCCATCTGTATGTCCTCTTTGAAGAAATGTCTATTCAGGTCATCTGCCTATTTTTTAATGGAATTGTTTTTTGATATTGAATTGTAAGAATTTCTTATACTAGTGTGTTTTTGATATTAATACCTTATCAGATGTGTGGTCTCCCATTCAGTAGGTTGCCTTTTTAAAAAAATATACTTTTATTAATTTCAGAGAGGAAGTGAGAGGGAGAAAGATAGAAACATCAATGATGAGAGAGAATCATTGATCAGCTGTCTCCTGCATGCCCCACACTGAGGATGGAGCCCACAGCCCAGGCCTGTGCCCTAACCTGAAATGAAACTGTGACCTCCTGGTTCATAGGTCAATGCTCAACCACTGAGCCATGCCATTTGGGCAGTAGGTTACCTTTTATTTTGTTGATGGTTCCCTTAGCTGCGCAAATGCTTTTTAGTCTTATGTATTCTCTTTGGCTTATTTTTTTAATAAGTTGCTTGTGCCTTAGGTATCATATCCAAGAAATGATTGCCAATACCCATGACAAGGAGTTTTTTTCTCTATTTATTTTAGGAGTTGCATGTTTTCAGGTTTTATGTTTGAGTCTTGAAGCTATTTTGAGTTAATTCTTGCTAGTGGTGTAAAAGAGTGGTTTCGTTTAATTCTTTTACATGTGAATATACAATTTTCCAAGCATCTTTTATTGAAGAGGCTGTCTTTTCTCCATTCAGTATTCTAGTCCAATATTAGTTGGCCATATGTGTCTGTGTTTATTTCTGCACTCTTGATTCTATTCCAGTGGTCAATGTGTTTGTTTTTATGCCAATACCATATACTGTTTTGATTACTATAGCCTTGTAATATAGTTAGAAATAAAGAAGTATGATTCCTCCAGCTTTGTTCTTTCTCAGGATTGCTTTGACTATTCAAGTATTTTGTGGTTTTAAATAAATTTTAGGATTGTTTTCTAATTCAGTAATATATGTAAAGATTGCATTGAGTCTGTAGATTGATTTGGGTGGTGTGAACATGTTAACATTAGCTCTTTCACTTCATGAACATAGGATATCTTTCCATTTATGTGTGTCAGTTTCAGTTTCTTTCATCAGTGTCTTACAGTTTTCAACGTAAAAATCTTTTACCTCCTTGGTTACAATTATTCAAATTATTTATTCTATTGTAAATATGATTGCTTACTTTATTATTTTTCAGATTATATGTCAGTTTATGGAAATGCTAGTTATATTTTTATGTTGTTTTTGTATCCTGCAACTGTACTGAATTCATGATTAGATCAAATAGTCTTTGGTGAAGTGCTTAGGATTTCTATATATATTAAATTATGTTATTTGCTGCTTTCTTTCAAAATTGGATTCTGTTTTTTTTACTTGCCTGATTGCTCTAGCTAGGACTTTCAGTATTATGTTGAATAGAAGTAGTCTTGTTCCTGATCTTAGAAGAAAAGCTTTTATCTTTTCACCATTGTGTATGATGTTACCTGTGGGCTCATCATAAATGGCCTTCATTATGTTGAGATATCGTTCTTCTATACACAATCTTTAAGAGTTTTATCATAAATATGTACATTTTGTCAAATGCTTTTTCTACATCTTTTGAGGTGATTATATGATTTTTATCTTTTACTAGAGGCTTGGTGCATAAAATTCATACATGGGGCGGGGGTGGGGGGATATCCCTCAGTCCGGCCTACGCCCTTGGGGGATGTCCAACTGCCAGGTCAGGGGATCCGGCCTAAACCAGCAATCGGACATTCCTCTTACAATCCGGGATGCTTCATGCACCAGTGACCATACTTTTCATACAGGTGAAAGGCATTTTGCTGTTCTAGGGGGAGCTACAATTTTTTGCCCTGATTATAAAAAGCAGTACATAAAATGATCCTTCTGAGGCAATAGTACCATTTTCCCCATAATATGGGTGGAAAAACTGAAGCAGAAAGAAGTTAAGTAATTGGCTTTGTCATGCAGTTGTAAGTGTCAGAATCAGGGCTGACCACAAAATGTGCAAACCAGAGTCCATGCATATCATCGCTGCATCATCCTGTTTTTTTTTTTCAGTGTTAGCATAGCCTTGCCCGGTTTTAATTTTTAAATATAGAGTAGGGTCCGTAGACCTGCCAGCAATCAGGGCCAATCTGTGGGACAACCGGCGGGCAGGGTGATTGGGGGGCCCCCACTGGCACCTGCCTTGGCTGGCAGCCTGGTACTGTTCACTGGCCTGCCCTGCTCCCCAATCACTGCCCACCCCCCAATTGCCGCCTCTGGTCACCTCCCTCTCAAGGTGAGGGGTGGGGAAGGGGGGTGCAATATGCTCAAAGCAGGAGTTGTTCAGATCCGCTTTCCAGACAGATTCTCTGTCTGATCATTATTGAGAGTGGGGTATTAATGTCTCCAACTATTATTGTATTGCAATTTATTTATCCTGTTACTTCTATTACTATTTGATTTTATGTGCCCCAATGTTGGGTGCATAACTATTTACATTTGTCATATATTCTTGATAGATTGACCCTTTATCATTATTTAATGACTTTCTTTGTCTCTTGATGATTTTTAGCTTAAAGTCTATTTTGTCTGATATAAGTATAGCTACCCATTTGCTTAAAATGTCTGTTTTTATCCCTGTACTCTCAGACTGTGTGTCTTTAAAGCTAACATGAATGTCTTTTAAGCAGCATAGCATTAGACTATTTAAAATACATCCAGTCATTCTGTGTGTTTGGCTTGAAGAATTTAATCCATTTATATTTAAAGTAATTATTGGTAGGTGAGGACTTATGCCATTATGCGCATTGTTTTCTGGTTGTGTTGTAGATCCTTTGTTCTTTGCCTCTTATCTTACAGTTTTCTTTTGTGATTTGATGACATTTTGTAGCAGTACGTTTACTTGTTTATCATAATCTTTTGAGTAACTACTGCAGGCTTTTCCTTTGTGGTTACTCTGAGGCTTTCATATTTTATATTTATAATATCCTTGTAGGAGCACAGCTCCTTCTCTGCTAGTGGTTGTATCCCCACAGATGCTGGCAGTGGATTAAGACATGAGAAGTCATAGGCATATAAAAAGAGATGTTATTGCAGACCAAGTAGCCATTGCTAACAAGGAGCCATCAGACAAAACAGTTCTTCAAAGTAGCCCCACAAAGCAGCTTCACACTGGCTGGTCAGTTGCACATCTTTATATCAATTCAGACAAGAGAGGCTCTTGCCAAATAGTGACATCAGTATTGGGGTTATAGAAAGGTATTCCTGCATAGTGCCTTCAGGGAAACTGCTGCGTCATTGCCTTTGCACATGTGTCTGGCAAACTGGCCTTGAACATCCGGTGTACTCTGATTAGGGTTCCCATAATCCTATTTTAAGGTGACAACTTAACTTTAGTAGCATATGTAAACTTGACATTTTTTGTCTTCTTCCTCACATTTTAGGCTATTGATATTATAATTTTATAAAATTTTATACTGTGTATTCAATAATATATTATTATAATTAATAGAGGCCTGATGCATGAAAATTCATGCACTGGAGGGGGGGGTCCCTCAGCCCAGCCTGCCCCCCTCACAGTCCAGGAGCCCTCAGGGGCAAGAGGTGACCCGGCAATCAGGGGAAGGTGATGCCTCCATCACACCTCTGCTGCTGCCATTGCCAGTAGCACAAGCCTCGGCCATACCTGGTTACCTGAGCCTCGGGCAGCTGACATCCAAGGCTTGCCTGCACCTCAGGCCAGCCTTGGGAAGCTGGAGAGCTAAGGGAACTGGGGGACTCCTGAGGCAGGCACATGGAGTGGCTGAACCTGTTTAGGGACGGGCCCGGCCATGCTGCGCACCTGCTAACCTGGCAAGGCTGAGGGGACTGGACGTGCCATCTTGTGGCTGTGGGCACTGCCATCTTTGAGGGTGGGGTAGTCAATTAGCATATTCACTCCTTATTGGCTGTGGGCGGTGGCACCATCTTGTGAGGGAGTGAAAGTCAATTAGCATATTCACTCTTTATTAGATAAGATAGTTTTTTTAATACTTTAAAGTTAAACTATAATTGTAAGTGAACCATACACCACCATTATAATATAAGATAATCTAACTTTGACTCTATATTTACTATTACCAGTGAGTTTTATATGTATACTTATATGTTTTTATCATATTAATAAGCATTTTTTAATTCCATATAGAAGAATTCCCTGTAGCATGTCTTGTAAAGCGATCTAGTGGTAATGAACTCCCTCAGCTTTTGTCTGTTCAGGAATGTCAATCTCTCCTCATTTCTGGTATTCCTGGTTGTGCATTTAAACAAAACTTTAAAAAGTCTTCCAGACTTTATACATTTGTTTCAGCAAAGATAATTCTTCATCATAATGTATATTATTTCTTTTGATTGTGTATCACAAGTCCCATAGGCTTTCTTTACTCGTTCTCATTCTTTCTTTTCTTTTTGCTCCAAAGATTGGATAACCTCAAATGGCCTATCTTCTAATTTACTGACTCATTCTTCTGCTTGGTCGAGTCTAATGTGAAGTTCTCTATTGAATTCTTCAGTTTAGCCACTGAAGAATTTCTGTTGAATGTTTTTTCTTGTTGTTGTTGAGCTTCTCATTTGTTCTAATTTTATTTAGTTGCCTGTTTATGTATTCTTGTAGTTATCTAAACTTCTATAAGAGCATTTTTCAGACTTCTTAGTCAGACAGTTGTCTATTTCATTAGGGTCAGTTATTGAGCTTTTTTAGTTTCTTTTGATAGTTTTGATAATCATGTTCACCTGATTCTTCATGAGCCTTGATTCTTTGTGTTGCTATCTGCACATTTGAGTAAGCAGCAGCTTCTTCCGGACATTACATATTCACTCCATAGAGGCAGTCCTCCTCCAGTAGCTCGGCTAGAGGCTCTGGACCACTCACCTGGAAGCATTGTTGGGCAAGTGGAATTTGCCATTATGGTCTCTGTCTGGGCAAGGCCACTGCCTGAGATCTGAGTATGGGGGGTGCCACCAGTTGTGAACAGTTGGATAGGACTGCTGGCTTGGTTCCTTGCACAAGCAGAGCAGTGGGGAGGGCTTCACAGGTGCCCAGATTGATTGGTCAGTCTTCCTAGTTAGGTGCCATACTCAGCCATTGGGTGAGACTGCAAATTTGCTTCCTTCTCTGGGCAGGGCCATAGAGCAGGCACCATAGCCAAGACGGCTCCCTGCCTGGGGACCAGACTCAGGCACAGCTGTCCACTGAGCTCTATGTTCAGACAATAAGCCAAGACCACTGACTCAACCCAGTAGATGGGAAGAGCCACTAGCCAGATTCTTTGCTTGCAGCTATAGAGTGGGCCACACAGCCTCCTGGGTGCTCTGGTCAGGAGAGATAGAGCTACACTCATCAGTAGACAGGGCCAGGATCCCATTTCCCTGCCCCGCTGGTGCAACAGAGGAGGCCTCAAGGCCAGAAAAGCTTGCTGGCTGGGGACCTGATTCAGGCAGAACTGTGCACTGAGTTTCCTAGTCCATGTGGCCACCAACTGGGCTCTGTAGATGGACAGAGTGCTAGGGCTGACCAAAAGACCCTGAGCAATGGATGAATGGATTACTCCAACACAACACTTGCTATGAAAGAGAGGGCCAAGGGACTGCCTGGCTAAAAGAACGAGACAGCCTTGATCACCTGCCTAGTTTGGTAAAGAGAGGGCTAAGGGAGTGCCTGGCTAAAGGAACCAGACAGCCTCAATTGCCTGCCTCATTAGGCTTTTATTGTAGCAGCAGTTTGAAATAAAGTTTATCTTCTAGATATAATCAGCAGGGTAAGTAATCTTGGGAGGACACAAGTGATTGTATTGTCCTTTAAGCAAGGACACCTAAAGATTAAGCATAAGAATTCCAGTAAACACCTGGGGGTCTGCACATGCACAGACTTGTTTGGAAAGGTCAGGAATAATTAGGGGCGCCACCTTTGGCACTCCCCTAAGTCAGAATTCCAATAAACAGGATAGGCAGCCTTCCACATACTTCCCTTTTCTCAGAATGCCCCCCCTTACAAACTTTCCAACCAAGTCTCATGATTCCCCACAGACAGGGCTGTTGGCTAGGCTCTCTGATCAAGAGCTGCTATAAGCTACACAGCTTTCTGGATTCTCAGGCTAGGTTTCCTAGTCAGGTGAGGTTAGGCACTATTCCAACAGTAGGCAGAGCTACAGATTTGTTTCCTGGCCCATGCAGGGAGGCAGACTTGTGCCAAAACCAACATGGCTCATTCTCTGGGGACTCAAATCAGGTGGAACTGTGCATCAAGTAACCTGGCCAGATGGAGTCACCAGCTTGACTCTGTAGAGGGGACAGCCATTACCTAGAATCTCTACTCTGGTGCAGCTGGAAGGAGAAACTTGGTCTGCCCAGATCCAGGTTCCAGTTGCTGTCCCCTTCTCTATCCCAGTGGGATGGCTAATATCAAGCCCCCGAGAGTCTCCCTGCAGTCCCCATGGCACAGGACCCATGTGGACCTCCTAGGGCAGTGGTCGGCAAACTCATTAGTCAACAGAGCCAAATATCAACAGTATAACGATTGACATTTCTTTTGAGAGCCAAATTTTTTAAACTTAAACTATATAGGTAGGTACATTGTTATTAACTTAATTAGGGTACTCCTAAGGCTTAGGAAAAGCCACACTCAAGGGGCCAAAGAGCTGCATGTGGCTCGCGAGCCGCAGTTTGCCGACCATGGTCCTAGGAAGTGACCTGCAGTGCTGGAGAAGCTGGGTGTCTGCCTTGGGCTCTTTTCCCTCTTAGAGAAACCATAGGCCCTGTGGGCCCTCTCACTGTGATACTGTGCCACCCTGAGGACGGGGTGACAGGGTCAGTGTTGCTATTCCTGTTACCCTCCTGATGTCATCCTTCCTGGTCTCTGTGATCCCATCCCGCATCCTGGGATTTTCACAGTGAGATCTCATTTATGGGTAGTTGCCAGTTGGTCCTTTTGTGAGGGAGACTGAAATCGGAAATGACCTGGTTCACCGTCTTAATGATGACACCATTAAGGTAAATATTTCTTATTGCAGTAAGATTATAATATATTTCTTATTGCAGTAAGATTATAATCTTCGGTTGAAGACCACGCCTTTTTCTGTTCACTTATGTCTATTTTTTTAATCAATCCCCTGTTCTATGTGCCCAATTCATATTTTCATTCCTTTTACTTCTGAAAAGTGGATCTAAGCCCTGTACACTCTTTGCCACCTTAGAGCTTGCCATTTCATAATGAACACAGCCACATAAAACTACCTAGAACTGATCAATTAAACAACCAACATGAAGGCATCTTCTTTAGGGTAGGTGGTTATTCAGATAAATTGGAAAATATCAACCATATTCAACATCTTTAAATGCATATATTTTGCTTTTTAAAAGGTCTACACCTCTGCCTTTGGGGTATTTTCAAAATATAAACAGTTGAAGTGAGATGACAATAAAAAATCATTAAGAGTTCACTGGAACTCTAAGTCTGGCAAGCAATAAAATAAGAGTAGGTGAGAGAGTGAGGATCAGGTGAGGGATGGGGCAATGCTATGAGTTTTGGTGATGGAAAATTTCCCTTCTGATTGATCAGTGCCTCCCTGGAGCCACAAGCTAAGGAGTTGAGAGAAGAGCCAACAAAATGCACCCAAGTTTAGGGCAGCTCCCTGACTCCTCACACTGCTAGGGTGTAGGTTTGCCTTAAAGTTTCTGAAATGGATGAGCTTGACCCTGGGCTGCTATGTGCCAGCTGTGGAGGTGGCCCCAGCCGTGCCCTGTAGACCTGGTGTCTCATTCAGAAGGACCGCTGAGCAGCCGGAGGAGCAGGGAGTGACACCAGGCCGGGAGGGCGGGGCCCCCTGGCAGTGCTGTGTCATCCTGCAAGATCACGGCACCTGCCCCACATGGGAACACATGGGGAATGTGCAGCAGGGATCCTCACTCCTGCTAAGCACCGGAAAGGACAGTAACCTGTCTGCAGCCCAGGAAGTAGCCCCTCTCAGAGGGTGGGGCACATTCTCAAAGGTCACGGGACTCCTGCAGGGCAGGGCTTTCAATGATGAGATGCCCTGCATGAGGCTGGTTTGGGATCCAGTGAGAGCAAAAAAGGTGTGACAGAATCTCCAGGGTTATGGCAAGTCATGGTTTCCCCTCCATAGTGTACCCTCCACGGCCTCCTTTTTCTTTGTTTCTTGACACAAATCCTTTACTCTTACCAATCAGAAATGCCTTCACTCACAGAGCATGGCCTGGGTTTTCCTTTAACTATTCCACTCTGTATGCTGTTTCTCGGTTCAGAAGGGACTCCACTCCCACCACCCACCCCTGCTACTCCTCTTCATGCAGTTAGCACATTTGGAGCACTGGGATTCAGTGGTGAGTGCATTTCCACAGAAGCTGTGGTTTGCAAGTGCCCTGGGGGACAGAGGGATGTGCTCATGAGATGCTGTAGGGGCAGCGTAGGGAGGGGCCAGCCATGCTGGGTCAGGAGGTTAGGGAAGGGCTAATAGAGGAACTAAGGCCTCAGTGTGAGTCTAGGCAAGTTAACAGGAGTTTATCAGGTGGGCAGGGGGAGAATCAATTCAAGGCAGAAGAAATAGCCTGTGCGGAGATGCGGAGGCATGAGAAAGCCTCTCTCCTCCTTGCAGTCCTATTTCTAAATCCATGTGCTTTGAAAGTTCTGCTGGAATAAAAACACCCGTCCTCAACCTCCTACCCACACCGTGCTCCCTGGGTCTCAGCCTGTATTGTGTGTCATTTAGTAAGTGTGCTAGTTCTTTTTTCATGCCTGCTTCTTCTCTTTTCCCTTCCCTCCCCTCCCCTTCCCTCTCCTCCCCTTCCTCCCCGCCCCCCTTCCCTTCCCTGGCAGATTTGAAATATTGTTTAGATAAGTCCAGAGGACCAGAGGAACTTATCTCTCTGTTTTAATGAACCACAGTTTGTTGTTGTTTGTTTGGTTTTGCTTCAGTTTTTGTTTTATCTCTTCCTGTTGCCAGTGAGACCTCAGATGTGGTTCCATCTTGGAATTTTCCATTCCCTGTAGCTGTAAAGAATAGTGTTATAGAGATACCCTTCAGCCGAGGGACTGATATTTCCGCATTGTTTCATGGGGGTGAGTTTTTAACTCTCCAATGCCAACCCCCTACCCAAACTCTGAGTTACTTAATGGGAGACACCTTTCTTCCTGTTCTTTGTTTCCTCCCAAAACTAGATGTGTCCCAAATAGGTATCAATTGCTTTGGGAAGGAAGAACAAATATGTATGGAAATAGAACTCTAGCATAACTTAACAAAGCAACACATCAATACAGCCTGAGCCCTAGTGAGCAAGATGTGTATAGGAGGTTGAGGAGTGGGTGTTTTTATCCCAAGAGAACTTTCAAGAGCTCATGGCTGGCTTTGCATAAACCATCCTCGCACCCATATCAATGAGAAGTCTCATGACCAACTTGGCCAACTGAATGCTTAAGGGCTGAGCCAGAAGAAGGAATAAGCAAAGTGGACCCTGCTCTGCTGCCAGCTGTGCCCCTAGAAATGCTGGTGAGGTTAGATATTTTAAGAAACTGGAAGTGCAGACTTTTGTAAACAACCTCACAACTGTTAAAGGTTAGCACCCGATTCCAACTATTTTATGACACTGGGGAAGCCCAGTAAAATATCTGTGGGTCAGATCTGGCCTGCACCCTGCTTTTCCACCTTTGTTCTAGTGATGGTGGATTAACATTAAAATATGAGACATGTTCTCAGAATGCCTGGGCATCAGGCTTCACAGTCATATTCATGGTGGAGCCAGGATGTATTGCTGTATTCATTATTTTAACAAAAATTCATTGAACACCTACTGAGGACCAGACCTTGCCGTGTCATAAGGAGACACAATATGAAGAAACAATTGTGCATTTGGGTAGTAAGTGGAACAGAAATATTTACCAGCAGCGGTTCTCAGAGGAAAGAGCAATGAACACTATGTGGGGTGTCAGGGAAGCTTTTCAGAGGCGGTAACAGCTAATCCGGACCCAGAGGGATGAATAGGAGTTTTTAGGATAACAAGTTTCTAAAAAGCAATTTGGGGACTACTTTCTGATTTATATTTAGATCAACCCCAGGTCCGGGCTTTAATCACAACTATAAAATCATAAAATTGATTTAACCTGATTTGATCTTCATTGGCCTTCCCAGTTCCTTCCAATAATATCAGATTAACTCACTGAGCTCTGCAGGAAAGCTGAAGCCAGCAAGGAGAGCCGTGAGGGTTGCATTCTCTGTGGCTGTGACCTTCAGCAACTCCTTCCAGGTTCTTATCTGGGGAGGAATCTAGTTAAGCTGAATCAAGAAAACTGATG
Source organism: Myotis davidii (assembly GCF_000327345.1). NCBI lineage: Eukaryota > Metazoa > Chordata > Mammalia > Chiroptera > Vespertilionidae > Myotis > Myotis davidii. Next base: position 651,912 of record NW_006289393.1, on the reverse strand, counting down.
AAAAATGAACACCCTAAGTCTGTCTAAGATTTGTTTTAAGGATTTTAACATTAGATGGAGTTCAAAACCTGAACATAAATCAATATTATATTGAAATACACGAGGGGATTGAAATGTAAATTCAGGAATGCACCTTATAGCATGCAACATTCAGGCTGAATATTTTTTCATATTTCAAGCACATAGAAAACTTAATAATCCTGGATTTAGTGAATTTCATGCAATAACTGTTTATCATAGTAACCTTAAAAGCTCCCCTAGTAAAAATTGTTATTAAGTATTACATTTTCTGAGTTTGGATAAATGTGAGGATTTGGAGATGCAAGGGACAGAGTGCACTCACTGGGAAAGGCAGGGCGATGCTTACCTAGGGTTGAGTGTGCAGCTGGAGGGAGGGTTAATTTCTTGGCCCTGGAAGCCCTGGACTGTCCGTTGCTATCAGTGGATGTCACACCAGGGAAATCTTATTCTGAGCGTGAAAAGATTTAGTAAGCCTCATTCTGACATGAAAGACCAGTGTTTCCAGGAGTGAGAAGCAGTCCGTCTTTGTGTCTTTGTTCTCCCAACTCTCTGACCCTGAGGGGGCGCTGTCAGAGACTGCCCTGACTACCCGGGAGGGGGCCACTTTCTGGAAAGGCTGTGACTGGCAACCTGCCCCCTTATCTAGAGACTTCGGGACAATCTCCAGCCACCAGGCTGCACTGAGGAAGAATATTGTTGAGTCTTGGCTGCACAGGCGAGGGAAATAGGGGAGGACAGGGTGTCACCAAGGAAGCACATAGAAGCATCCGGAGTCTCTCATCAGAACTCACCCAGAGTGAGCTGAGCCTCCATGAGGATAGAACATGAGGCAGGTCTAAAGTTCAGTGCAGCCTCCGATGGTCAGACACTGGACACCAATAGGATTTGGCATTCAGCTGTGCCCACCCAGCTGCTGCTGCTAGAAATGTGCCAGCACTGGGCTCCCAGCTGTACCCAGCCAGATCAGGGATGGAAATGACTCTCCCCAGGGCAAGATGTTCTCCTAGCCTGATGCTCAGATATAGAGCTTGGGAGCCTGGCCTCCCCAGAACAGTTGGGACTGGCTTGAAGGACAAAAAGATATCCCCCTCACCCACCTACCACCACTGCTACACACACACACACACACACACACACACACACACACACACACACACCCTAGAAAACCCTGAGGAAATCTTCAGACAAGTAAGGTGGTAAAGCATCTTTGTGAGGTTGGGAAACCAGGGAAATATCACCAAGTCTCTTGTGCATAAAGTCATCCTATATAATAAAAGCCTAATATGCTAAGTGTCTGGTCATTTGCTCAGCCTCCAACCAATCAAAGTGTAATATGCTAATGATATGCTAAGGCTGCTCAACCACTTGCTATGATGTACACTGACCACCAGGGGGCAGATGCTCTGACCCATAGGTTAGCTTCCTGCTGGGTCGGGCTGATCAGGACTGAGATGGGCTGGACATGCCCTGGAGCCCTCCCGTGGTCCCTCCCCGGCTGGCCAACCTCCCTCATCCCTCTCTGGCCCCAATCCTGCACCAGTAGGGTCCTTCGGCCTGGCCTGGGCCCTCTTGCAATCCAGGCTGAAAGATCCCCCATTTCCCAAGTGAATGAATTTTGTGCACCGGGCCTCTAGTCTTATGATCATGTTGTAGCAGCCTTTAAAGCAATTTGTATCCCTTACCAGGGTCAGTTTCTATCAATCACTGTCAGCCTCATGTCTCAAAATTTAGAACATAATGTCTTTTTTCTCCAAAATCTTGGAAGTCAGACCCTTCACCTGCATGGAGGCCCACTGGGATGAGGCTGTAGATGGGGTCCCTACTGATTCCCTGGCCACACAAACACTGCCTTCTGCCTTATCCTGTGGCTGATAAATCTCTACCTTGGCATACGGCACAGGTAGGAGGATGAAGGACCAGGAGAGAACTTACCTATAAAGTAATATGAAGTAAAAGGAGCAGTGGGTGTGTGTGTGTGTGGGGGGGGGGTGGTTCATTAGAGAAGTCAGCCATGCAGATCTGTCACCTTATGGTGTGCTGTGTAGAGGCTGCAAGGTGCATTTCTAAAATTGTGTAGGGGAAAGGCCGGCCATGGTCAAAACTAGAGTCTTCCAAATAGATATCTGTAGTTACATTAATAATAAAGCTTTGAGGCCATACCTCATTAGCAGACAGACCTCATCTCGCTGAATCTATCCTATAAGCCCCTAGTGTTATTGCTTGTTTACAAATGGGGAAGTGAAATTTCTGGAGACCACTGCTTCTTCTTAGCCAGGGTTCTTCTCCTGGTCCCGAGACCAGTGGGTCCAAAATACCCACTGCCTGCCTAGGGCCTTATCTTCAACTGTTATTTTCTCTCCTTCCTCCAGGGCTGTGCAAGGGAAAGACATTGCAAGCTTTCAGCACATCAGCCAATTAAGAGGCATTTAACGGTCTGTTTGGACTTGGCAATGGGCTACACTTGGAACAAATCAAGTTAAATACACTTGGGTGGTGTCCTAATAATCTGAGTTGTGGACAACACATTGTGGGGATAACTGATATTTCCCTACGGACAATGAATCTAATAACCTAGTCACATGATCAAATCACTTCCCTAGAACATGTTTATGCCAGGAAATGACAGTCAGAATATCCCAAGATCATGTGATTTATGTTCCTGGTTTCCTGATGCTCAGATGGGTTCACACCTAGTGCAACGTTACGCATTACGCAGTCTGTTAGAGCAGACTGGAACCCAGGCATCCTGACTCCAGCGTCTTGCCTTTCCCACCACACTCTAGGGCCATACATTTGAAATTTACCTGAATTCAGGAAGAGGGATGAGAGATATTTTTTCAGCCCAATGGGCAGCTTTGGGAAATGATTTAGGTGGAATGGACTGACTGGAAACACCCAACTTCAAGGAGGCACATTGGGGAGAACCAGAAAGGCAGGAGGGAAGAGAAACCATGTCTACTGAGACCCGAGTTCTCTTGGTTCAAGTCCCTGCTTCCCTGCAGTGTGGTTGGCTGACTTTGGGCAGGTTCCTGAAACTCAGCTGTCCATCTGGACAAATAAAGGAATGGAAACGACTCTAATACACCATGCACACTGATGCTCAGGGTGGAAGCTGAACAAATGCTGCAATTCCTCCTCTCTCTTCCAGCGGGGAGGGGCCTGCAGCTGGCTGGCAGGGAGCAGGGACACTGAAAAGTGATCTGTTTGCTTAGCAAGAATATTCTTGAAAAACTGGTTGAGGAAATGAGGTATTAGGCCCAAACAGACTATATTAAATCAGTTTCTCTTCACTATCGACTTTTTTTGTTGTTTTTGGATTTTCCTGGGAGTTTATATTTCTGAGGAGTCTCTGGGGATATTTAGCTCTAAGTAGATCCTTGCAGGCTTTTAGTTCAGTGACTCAGAGTGAATGATTAAGCAAGAATACGTGGTGTGTGAGATCGGCTGGCATTGGATGGGTTGCAAGCACCCTGAATTCAGCTCTCTCTCTAATCTGGCAGTTACTTTGAAGGGAAGGGGACTTGGCTGGATCACAGAATCCTTTTTGTTGTTGTTAATCCTCACCAGAGGATATTTTTTCCATTGATCTTTTAGAGAGAGTGGAAGAGAGAGGGAAAAACGGAGAGAAACATCCATGTGAGAGAAACACATTGATGGGTTGTCTCCTGCATGCATCCTGACCAGGGCTGGGGCGCAAAGAAGCCTGCAACCAAGGAACATGCCCTTGATTGGAATTGAACCCGGGACCCTTAGGTCCATAGCCTGATGCTCTATCCTCTTAGCCAAGCCCGATCACAGAATCCTTTGAGGAGCTGAGCAAGGCGTAGGGTCTCTCCCCACACACAGAAAGCAATTTTCTTATAACCTCAACATGTTCAGTGACCCTGCAAAGCTTACCTATTAACTTTATTAATTAAGAAACGAACCCTAAGCAAAGATATGATCCATGATGATGAACTGCACCATCACTTTCCTTCCACCTTTCATTCATTCACCTGTACTGGACACTTTCCATTTTATACCCTTCTTTCCTTCAGACCTGTTTTGAAACCTTACCAAATATGCTAGATGCCCCCAAATGTTCACCTTAATAAATTAAAAGTACAAGTCCCCCTAAACAACAGAATTATTTTCAGCTTTTCCTTTATATGATTGCTCTTTCCTCCCAAGTACTAAATATTGAATTGGAGTGAAAAAGGAATAAAGGATTATGTCATAGGAATCATATTGCATAATAGGTATATTCAAGGCAATTTTAATGTGATGAAAATGAGAATTTTAAAATGGAACGTGTTGTGCATTTTTATATGAGATGCATGCATATATTTTCCAATAAGTCTTGCTCATTTTTCATTGTTATCTTTGACGTTGTTCAAGGCAGGCATTGAGGTCCTTGAATTAACCTAAAGATCCCAGAATAATACAACAGCAAAATACCATTAGCATTAGTGCTGCAGCAGAATTTGCTGTAAAAACAAGGGAATCTGAAATGAAAGAGATAATCTGCAAGCCAATGCCTTCAATGCAGTATGATCTCCTCATTACAATGCGATGCCCATAGCAAAAAGAAAAATAACTCACTGTTAATTCCACATCAAAACAGATGTGAGCTGCACGTGTGCCCCTTGTGCAGCTCGATGGATTGGCACGATTGATTGCTCGCTGAGCTTCCAGACTGTTTATTTTAGTAGCTAAATTGTGCCACTATTCTCTGGCCAGGCTGCCGAAACACCGAGGGTCCACAGGACATATTATTCATCTGGGACCCCTCAGAGGCAGCTCTCTGAGATATCTTCGTCCTGGCCCTAATTAAGAGGGACCATTCAACCTATTCTACCGATGGTCCTGATGTGTTCTGGAGCATGTTTGCATTATCAAACATCCACCTCAAAAGATGCCCTTGTTCCCGTTCCCAGTCAGTGCAGCATAACCCCCAGCTCCCCAGCCACAGGCAGCCACTGATCTGCTTTCCGTCACTGTGGATAGTGGTGCCTTTCAAGAATTTAATATAAATGGAATCCTGTAATGCATACTCTTTTGTGTCTGGCTTACTCTGCTTAGCATGTGTTTGATACCCATCCATGTAGCTGCGTGTATAGGAAGTTTTTCCACGAGGACTTTAGGTTTGTTGATTAGTGATTGGATGTCATGAGTTCTTTCTCAAAGGCATTCACAGAAAATCTGCAGTTAGTCAATGGCCAGCGTTTTGATTGCAGATGCATTTATCTCAGTTCAGTGTTCCCAGAGCTTGTAGTTATACAGCAGTGCCAAGCGGGAGGATGTGTGTGTGTGTGTGTGTGTGTGTGTGTGTGTGTGTGTGTGTCTTTAACTTGATTTTAAGGAACATAGATAAATAGAAGAGTTAGAACAAGAGCTCTGGAGTTAAATATATCTGGGTTTCAATTCAGTCTATGCTGCTCACTATTGTCATGACCTTGGACAAGTCAGTTCATCTCTCAAGCTCTGATACCTCCTCTGCGAAAAGAAAATAAAACCCATATTTATTTCTTGGTGGTTGTGTGTATTTTTTAGAGTTAAGTGAGTTAGCACATATGAAGTACCATTTATTAAATTTGCCAATAATAGCTTCTTAATTATATCACTTCTTTATAATTTTTTGCCCAATATTTTTACACTTTTTTTGCTTCTCTCACAATACTTAGAGCACTTTTTTGGCTTAATAATTTTTTGTTGGCTTTTATTTTCAAGCATTCTGATAATTGCCTTCAGTCATTTTTGCTGTACTTGTATACTGTTACACTATAAATAGGGTCAATTTTCTCCTTTTTAAAATTATATAATTAAAAACCAACAGTATTTGCATGGCATGAAAAAACTTTTACATTTCCACATGCATTCATAAAATACTGTACAAACCCATGAGAAACTGAAATGGGTAAAGCTGTGTGGAGAAGCATACGCAGTTGTAAAGACGGTACAGTAAAGCCGCTGCTATGCCTGTTGTGTTAGAAATCGTAATAACCATTATCAAAGCCAGTCCAGTTCTGCAAGGGCTGCTACACTGTGTGACCTTAGACAGGCCACATGAATTCTGTAGGTCTCAGTAGGTAAAATGAGGGATTTGGCAAGGACCCAGGAGTCCTTTCTGTTATAGTTTGGATGATAATATGGAAGATATAAATGAATGTGACAGAAACCTTTAATAAGAAAAAGAAGGAACGAAATGAATAAACGGAACTGAATATCCATGAAAAGAAAAAATTCAACGTTATAACAATATTAATTCTCCTAGAGCCAATTTAAAATGTAATGCATTTCAATCAAAAGCCAACAGTTTTTATAGAACTTGCCAAGGTGATTATACAACATACCTGAGAAGTTAAAAGTGGTCTCCAAAAGCCAAGGTAACTTTGAAAATTAAGAACTCCACAGAAGTCTGGGGTGGAAAAATCATCCTATGATACTTCAGAATATACTAAAAAGACTGTAGTAATTCGAACAATGTGGGTTGAACCAAGAAGAGATAAATTAAATGATGGAAGAGAAGTCCAAAAACAGGCCTATGATTAAGTTGCAATTTATTTTATGATAAAAGCAGTAATGAAAAATAATGAACTATGCATAAATGATTGGAGGAAATTTCTCAATTCATTTGAAAACAACAACAATAATAATAATAATAATAATAATTAGAGCCTTACCTCACCACAAAGAAATACATTTTACATGGGTTAGTATCATAAATGTACAAAAACTATATAAATAGTAAGAAAATACAAAAGACTACTTTTTTATTCTCAGTGTGTTTGATGTTTTCTTAAACAAGGCATAAAACTAAGACATCATAAAGGAAAGGATTGTTAAATTTTATTACCTCAAAATTAAAAAATTTTGTTGACCATATATCCCATAAATGTAGGCAAAAGTAAAGAACAGACTGAGAGGCCGAAACCGGTTTGGCTCGGTGGATAGAGCGTCGGCCTGCGGACTGAAAGGTCCCAGGTTCGATTCCAGTCATGGGCATGTACCTGGGTTGCGGGCACCCCCCCCAGTGGGAGATGTGCAGGAGGCAGCTGATTGATGTTTCTCTCTCATCGATGTTTCTAACTCTCTATCTCTCTCCCTTCCTCTCTGTAAAAAATAAAATATATTATAAAAAAAAAAGAACAGACTGAGAGAAACACTTAAACATATGTAAGAGCAAAGGATTAAAATCTAAAGTATGTAAATAATTCCTATGAATTAGAGTTTTGAATTTGTTATGAGTTAGAAAAATTGAGAGGGAAGACGGGTGGAAATAGGCAATTGACAAGAGAAGAAGCGTTCATAGTTAAGAAACTTGTGAAAAGATGCTGACCTCACTACTGATTAGGAAGTTAAAACACAAAATATCTGTTTCTACCCAATATACTGGCATAAGTAAAATTGTGCTAATATTAAGTGCTGTCAAAGATGGAGCTTGCTACCTGCGAAATAGTGTTATTTTAGGCAATGGATGTGGTGGACATTCTGTAATGCATGCAGAAAAGTATAAAAAATGGTAGAGAGAAACAAATAATCTCATGTCCTGATATTAAAAATATAAGCCTCATGCACTGCTGGTAAGATTATAAATAAGTACAGCAGTTCTTGAGGGGCAATTTAGTAGTAAATACATCTACCCTCTTACCTAGCAAGCCCATGTATCTATATTTACTTTAAAGAAACATTTACTCATGTGCAGAGGGTGACATGTAAAATGTTAGGCACTATTTCAATAGCAATTCTACTAATTTGTAGAAACAGCCAAAGTGCTCATCAAAAAACTATGTAATAACTATGTTATACAATATTATACAACAGTTTCTAAAGAATCAAGTTAAACTATATGTATTCACTTGCATATATGTGGAAAATAAGTGCCATACTACCTTTAGGAGAGGGAATAGGATGAGGGATGGCCAGTGACACTTTATCTTTCTTGTAGAGTTGGGTTCTTTACAGTGAGAATTTATTCATATGTTACTTGCATAGTTGAAAATGCATTATTTAAATTAAAGATAAATTAAGGTAATGATACCACTCAATGGTAGGAAAATGTTATAAATATTAAGACTATGTGGACATACCATAGCACACAGGCAAGCACATGCACACATTTGTGATAATAGACTTCTGAGAATGTGTAACATATTCCTAGGGACTCTTGAAACAACAAGCATGTATTGCAACGGGCATTCCGTTAGTCAGCAGGGGTCAGGAACGTCTGGCCCGAGGGCCGTATAAGGCCTGAGAAATCTCCTGGTCTGGCCCTGCTAAGGTAACCACAGAGGAGACTCAAAATTCAATAAATCTAGGAGGTTTTTTTATAGCAACATAAATTTCTATTAAGTGAATTATATTAAGCGAATGATGTTATAGATATCCAAATGGCCCTTGGCAGAAAAAAAGGTTCCTCACCCTTGGTCTAAATCGTCAAATACTAAGCTATCTATCCTCGGTAGGATCTTGCAGGGGGGAGTGTGAGGAAGAGGGAGGGTAAAAGTGTTTCAGAGACCTCACCCAAGGGGAGAGGAGGAAGAGAGAAGGAGAAGGTATTTTTAAGGTCTTAATTTATGAGGCTAGGCTAGGGAAACGCAAAGGTAGAGGAAATACTGTGCCTCAGTGGGGAAAATAGTTGGTATTATGTTTCCTCCAAATGTGAGGGGATATGTGTATAAGGCAAAATTATAACACTGGACATTTACATTAACAAGGGGGAAAATGAAACTATTAGTCATTTAAACCAAGAGAAATATTGAATTGGAAAGAGATGAAAGAAGAGCATATCACAGGAGATCTAAAGGAAGATTGAAGGGAAGAAATTAGGTGCATCAACAGGACACTGCAATGTGTACAGATGGGAAGGGAAATAGGACCAGAGAGAGCTGAGTCGGAAATGCTTGGGTTCCGTTAGATAATAGCACCCAGTGGTAAGCTGTTTATTTTTTAAAAAAATTGTTGAAATGATAGAGAAAGGGGCAAATAAATGAATGGGTAATGACACCTGAGACATGCAAATATAAAGGACAAGCATGGAGGAATTACAATAGATAAGGTAAATTTTTAAGGTTAAAAGCCTTATACAGATAATGAAGGACATTAGGTGATAAAAAAAAATTACACATCATGAGTAAAAATTTAATGCTCATAAAATTGTATGCACCATATACCACAGCAGTTATATATGAAAAACAAAACGTAAGTGCAAGAACAAAATTTTTAAAAATACTTTTACAGAAAGTGACTTCATAACACAAAGGTATAGATTCACAATTGGTCAACTTTATAGACAGATAAAAGGTACAACATAAAGAAACAAAAATACAATCAATGATCTTGATGTAATAGCTGTGTACAAAACCCTACATTGTGTAATAAGGCACATCCATTATTTTTGTATATCTACAGAACCTTTGGAAAAGTCAGTTATGCCTTACACAGGACTCTGTGGCACTGAAATAAGCTACCAGCCTGTTTGCTGTTTCTATGAAGGTTTTCTAAGATTCTACAAAAGCATGAAATCTTATAGTATTTGTCTTTGTGACTTATTTCATTTTAGTATAATGCCCTCAAGTTGTTTTAAATGGCAGGATTTCCTTTTTATTATGGTTGAATAATATCCCATTGTGCATATACATCAACTTTTCTTTATCCATTCATCCACTGATGGACACTTAACGTTGTTCCCATGTCTTGGCTATTATAACAAATGCTTCACAGAATATAGATGTCCCTTTGAGACAGCAATTTCATTCCCTTCAAATGTATACCCAGAAGTGGAATTGCTGGGTCACATGGTGGTTCCCTTTTTGAATTTTTTGAGAAACCTCCTTCCTGTTTTCCATACTGTCTGCGCTGATTTTTTTTGGTACACATTTCCACTAACAGTGTACAGGGTTCGCTTTTCTCCACATCTTCCCCAGCATTTGTTAATTCTTGTCTCTTTGATAAAGGCCATTCTAACAAGTGTGAGCTGATACTTAATTGTGATTTTGATTTGCATTTCCCTATTGACTAGTAACCTTGGGTAACTTTTTATATATCTGTTGACCATTTGTATGTCTTCCATGGGAAAATGTCTATTCAGTTCCTTTAATCAGATTGCATGTGTGTGTTTTTCTGCCTTTGAGTTGTGTGAGTTCTTTGCATATTTTGGATATTAACCCCTTATCAGATATATGGTTTGCATATTTTTTCTCCCATTTAGTAAGATGCCTTTTCACTTTGTTCATAGTATCCTTTGCTATGTGTATATTTTTTAAAAGTGTCTGATATGCAGTTAGCACTTATAAGCTATAACTGTGATTATTATTCCAAAAACTGGATCCAAGTGTCAGGGAGCAATCTGGTAGTAGAAATAGGCTTGAGAATTGAAGGATGGAGGGATGTTTTTGTTTTAATTATAAACCATTAAGCAGTATTTGACTTTGAAACTTTTATGTATTTTACTTGGATAAGATAAAATGGATTGACATGAAATTAATTGGCAGCCAAAAATTCAAAGGAAAACTGTGAGCATAGGGTTATGATTACTGTAATAACTATTTGAGTAAAAATTAGAACAAAGAAAAATTAATCAGTCCATTAAAGGCAGGGAAATGAAAACATCAACACAATCATCCCCAACAAAGAAATGTAAGCAAGCCTACGTAGGACAGAGAGAGTAAGAATGCAAATAAATGACACCAGGAATTAGAAAATAGTGTGACATAAAGATAAGGAGAGTTCTACACCAGGAACACTGCACGCATGGTGTTCTGAGGA
>NW_006289393.1:634757-641101 GCF_000327345.1 Myotis davidii | reverse complement strand
CGTTTCAGGAGAAGGTAGGAAACTTTAGGCAAACAGGGAGCACAGAGCAGAAGCCAAAGGGCAGAGCTGCTTCAGCGCCCAAACAAGGCAGCAGTCAGGCTAGTTGCAGTCCATCAGTCTTTTGTGTGTGTGGTCCACCTGGCTGAGGGCCACATAGACCAAAGCAGGGAACGGGAGCAAAAGAGTCCCATAAGCCCAGAGTCACACGAGTCCCAAGACAGCACAAGAGCAACGAGAGAGTGGAAGTCTTTGTTCAGGAAGTTAAGTATCTCAGATCTTCACAGATGCAGTGGCCACACCCATTCTGGCTAATGACCTCTGTTCCCAGGTGTGACTGACAGGCAGCACCTTCCCTGTCACCCCAACTTCACTGGGCATGCCTCTGTCTTCCTTTTGTCCAGCCCTCTTCCCCCATGTTTTTCAGGGAACATGCCTATATTGTCTGGCCTTCCCGTTGCTTCTTTCCTGTTATTAATAACTAGTTAATTACAACAGTGTCAAAAGGAGTGTGTCCTTCTCGAACCAGCATCTGATGGAGTGAAGTCCACAGTGAAGTTAGACCTGTGTTGAGAAGCAGGACTTAAAACAGTCCTCATCTGGCTTTCAGTTCTAGATCGCTGTGACCACCAGCAACATTCTCTTTCTCCGCTTCCCTCAGGGCGGCTCTTACAGGGACAGCACACAATTACAGTCTTGGACAGGCATGTTCATAGCCTAATGAACACATAGGTAAAATGTGTGTGTTTCTATACCATGAGGAGAGGAGGGTGAAGAGTAAGCCAGCCCCCCTTAATCAGTAGAACCTTATGTCACAGGTTCCAGAAGTTTAAAAATGAACTAAAAGCAAAAAAACCAAAATGGCTTGAGGTTTGCTCCCTTGAACAATCACCATGAAACCTTTAGAGACTTTCATGTCCACATTTTCTTTTGTTCGTATTAAGTCCAGCAGGTTTCTAGTACATATTTGACTTCTTTTCAAATGTACATTTTTTTTCTTTCAAATTTACACATCTGTGAGTAAAAGACCTACCCTTTCTGTACATCACAAACCACTGCTGGGAGCAGATGAGAATTGGTGAGAGAGGGTGTCCTGAGTATACTCCGAGTTAAAGAAAGCCTTGTAATTATGATGCACGAAGGAATGGGGTGTGAGGTTCCCAGCCCCTAGCTTAAGAGCACTCCCCACCTGTCTTCCTGCTATGTGGCTGGGGGGGGAGGAGGGTCAGCACATTGTTTTTAAAAACCCAGTGATGTATTAAAAGTTATAACAAATTATTGCCATGTAAAATTTATTCCAGTGGTACAAAGAAGTGGTGCAAAAATGGATTCCATTAATGTAATCTTCTACATAAAAAAATAAAGGCTGCCAGAAATAACACTCCATTACCTTGTTAAAAGGAAAAAAATCTTTGGGAGCTTGAAGATATTGATAATAGTTGTCTGTTAGAATCCTACAGCAAGTATCTTTTTCAGTTTGAAATAGCAAAGCATTTAAATTAAAATAAAAATAATCTGTTATTTAATATATGTTAAATATATTAAAATATGTGTATTTTAATGTACTTGTCAATCCAAAAAGAAAAGAAGTGGCATATCTATTGGAAAGACACATAGCTCTCATTATTTCTGAATAATGTGATCAATGAAGACCAAGAATATTACTAGAAAAACATTCTAATCAATTAAGAACATGCTCTAATGTGTAATATAAAAGTGCAAAATAGCTGAAACCGTTTGGCTCAGTGGATGGAGCGTCGGCCTATGGACTGAAGGGTCCCAGGTTCGATTCCGGTCAAGGGCATGTACCTTGGTTGTGGGCACATCCCCAGTGGGGAGTGTGCAGGAGGCAGCTGATTGATGTTTCTCTCTCATCGATGTTTCTGACTCTCTATCTATCTCCTTTCCTCTCTGTAAAAACTCAATAAAATATATTTTTTTAAAAAAGTGCAAAATAATCTACACCATTTTTACATACCAGCAATTACTAATTATAAAATTAATAGGAGAAATCCATTAATAGTAACAACAACAAATACCATAAAATGCCTATAAATAAGTCCCTTTGAGAACTCTATAAATCATATGTGAGGCTAACTATAAGATTGTAATGGATGGTAAGAGATATAAAATATGTATGGAAGGATATAATTTCATGGGAGGGGAGAATCTACAGTGTAAAGATAGCAATATTAATTGCCCAAATTGTTGGAAATTAAGCCATATATTATTAGGCTATTTTATGGACATTGACAAGAATGGAAAGATTTTGAAAAAAAATAAGATATGAAGGGATGACTTGCCTACCACATTTCAAAAACAAAATTAAAATGCTACAAGAAAGCAGTGTGGTTTTAGCTCACAAGTAGAAAGGTTGAAAGCTACAAAATGTTTCCAGAAATAATGTTTAAATGGGAGTTTTGTTTATGATAGAGGTATTTTAAATCAGTGGAGGAAATGATAGACATTCATCAATATATTTTTTAAAAGTTTATAGCTCTAACTCATATCACAAGCAAAAATACATTTCAGATGGATTAAAGTTTTAAATATAAAAAATATGGAGGGGAATGGTTTTATAATCTTTTTATAGGTAAGGTATTACTAAGCAATTCACAAAATCCAAAAGCCAGATGAAACGACTGATATATTTAAATGCAAAACCAAGCCAAACAACAACAACATAAACCTTACAACAGAAGACATGATAAAGTGAAGAGAAAGACATCAGGCAGGGAAATTTCCCTGTATCACTGTTCATACTACATAAAGAGCCCCACAATTCAGTAAGCCCATAGAAAACCGGTCAAAACCTCTGGAAAAGGAGAGGCTCTGTGCAAAGGTTTCTGTGAAAAATTTGCTTCACAGGAAAAAACAACAAATCCAAATATCCAATGAACAATCAAGTGTGTTAGTAATCAGTGAGATGATACAGAAAGAGCTCCAAAAATTCTATTATATTAACCCCTTCCCCGGCAGAAACGTGTATACTCGTTTTCACAAAATGTTCTTTTTCAGTCGTCGACGAGTACACTAAGAAAATATGGTAAAAAAATATGGTTTATAGGAAGACGAGTTACAAACTGTTTTCATAACCAGCATCAAAAATACTATATAGAACCAAAATAAAAAAATTAGTCGAAAAAGAAACGTTTTTAACAAAAAAATTGTTGGGGAAGGGGTTAAATAAAAGTTTGCTACTGTTCCCAAGAGCAAGATGTGTTCCATGTCACGCAGAGGCTGTCCGGAGAAGCACTGGGGTGGTCAGGAGGCAGAAAGAGGGAGGGGGAAACATAGGCAAGAGCATTTATTGCCATTTATTCCGGAAGGAATTGGTGAGGCGTGGTAAGCAGGCTTAGGATGGCTAGTTTGAATAATTTCAGTAGACTCTGGTTTCACTTTTCACAGTTTCAACTACTCATGGCCAACCATGGTCCAAAAATATTAAATGGAAAGTTCCATAAATAAACAATTTATCATTTTTAAGTTCTTGTCTTTCTGAGTAGTGAGCTGAAATCTCGTGTTATCGAGCCCAGGCTGTGAATCATTCCTTCTTCCAGAGCATCCACACTGTGTATGATCCCTGCCCTCCACCACCTTGTAGCCCTCTCTGTTATTAAATGAACTGTCCTGGCATCGCGGTGCTTGTGCTCAAGACACCCTAACACTGCATCACAATGCCGGCATCACTCCCTCACTTCATCTATCACATAAGCTTTGGGTCATCTCACAGCATCACAAGAAGAAGGCGAGTGCAGTGTAATACGATATTTTGAGAGAGAGAGAAACCATGTTCACATAACTTTTATTACAAAATATTGTTATCACTAGGGGCCCGGTGCACGAAATTCGTGCACTGGGTGGGGGTGGGGGGGAGTGTCCCTCAGCCCAGCCTGCCCCCTCTCACATACTGGGAGCCCTCAGGCGTTGACCCCCATCAATCTCCAATCGCAGGATCGGCCCCTTGCCCAGGCCTGATGCCTCTGGCAGAGGCGTCAGGCCTGGGCAGGGGACCACCATCTCCCTCAGATCGCTGGCTCCCCCCCCCCGCCCAAGCCTGACGCCTCTGACCCAAGCTTCAGGCCTGGGCAAGGGGACCATCATATCCCCCCAATCCCCGGCTCCGCCCCACACCCAAGCCTGATGCCTCTGGCCCAGGCATCAGCCCTGGGCAGGGGACCCCCAGCCCCCTCCGATTGCTGGCTCCCCCTCCCGCCCAGGCCTGATGCCTCGGCCAGAGGAGTTGACCCTCATCACCATCCGATCGCTGATCACCAGATCGACCCCTTGCCCAGGCCTGAGGCCTCCAGCAGAGGTGTCATGCCTGGGCAGGAGACCTCCAGCTCTCCCCCGGTTATAGGCTCTGCCCCTGCCCAGGCCTAATGCCTCTGGCTGAGGCATCCTGCCCAGGCAGTGGGGACCCGCAGCGGCAGTGGCCCCGCGATCGTGGGCTCTGCTTTAGGCCCAGGCAAGAGACCCCTAGCTCCTGGAACTGCCAGCTTCGACCGTGCCCAGCTCCCATTGCTGGCTCCACCCCTACTTCCTGCTATCACTGGCCAGGGCGGCAAAGGCGCCTGATTCTCCGATCATGGCCCCTGGGGGCCGCCTTTGCCCTGTCCCCCAGCTCTTAGCTCCCCCCTGGGTTTCCGATCACTGTCAGTGGCAGGGGGCTTCTTCCTGCTTTCCCTTTCGCCTCCCTGCATTGTGCCTACATATGCAAATTAACCTCCATCTTTGTTGTCAGTTAACTGCCATCTGAGTTGGCAGTTAATTTGCATATAGCCCTGATTAGCCAATGAAAAGGGTAGTGTCGTACGCCAATTACCATTTTTCTCTTTTATTAGTGTAGATTGTTCTTGTTTGTTTTTAGTTATGGTTGTTCATCTTTCACTGTGCCTAATTCATAAATTAAACTTTATCAAAGGAATGTATACTAGTATATAGGAGAAAACATAGTATATATGTATAAGCTTGGTACTATCTACAGCAAGCATGTCAAACTCAAAGGCTAACACCGGCCAAATAAAGGAGGCATGCAGCCCATGGGCCACGAGTTTGACATGTTTGATCTACAGTTTCAGGCATCCACTGGGGGCCTTGGAACAGACCCTCCTCTGATAGGGGCACTGGATCTAAGAAATGGCTAATCCTGGGAGAAGCAGTCTTTCCAGAGCCAGCAAGGCCCCGTGATGTTAAAACGTCAGAATTACATAAAACAAAAAAAGCACAATTAATGCATTGCATGTTGGAAATTACATACATCAGAAATGTTCTGGAAGGATGCACACCAAATATCAATAATGGTTACTTCTGGAGAAAAGAATAGGACTGATGGGGGAGGGGAGAGGTGACATTATTAAAGGAGATTTTCACTTTTACTCCGTATACTTCTGTATGGGAGTGGGTGTCCTCTTCCCCACTGGGTGCTGGGGGGAGAGTCCTTACGATATCTTGAGAAAAAGAATTTTCTGAAATTTGCAAAGGAGGATGAGGAATTTTTATTTGCATGGAATTACATTCCTGGGTTTTCAAAGCCCCCTTTCCCTTCATCCAGTGCAGCTGGGGACTCAGCAGAGCTGGAAGCAAGGCCAGCATCCAGAGTTCCCTCTCCTAATGGAGCTGGGTCCCGGGCAGCCTCAGGCTAGTTGCAGTCCATTAGCCCATCATGTGGGGTCCAGTGGCTGTGGGCCATGCGGGCGAATACAGGAGAGCGGGAGCATGAGAACCCCAAAAGCCAGGAGTCAAAAGAGCAAGAGAGTGAACTCCTTTGTTTAGGAGATTAATTATCTCAGATCTGTCTGTGCTTACAGGGGCCACACCCACCCTGGGCAATGACCTGTTCCCAAGTGTGACTGACAAATACCTTCCCTATTTCACCCAAACTTTACTCGGCATGCATCTGTTCTCCACCCAATTCAGTCCCTTCCCCTTGCCACCACCACCCCCTCCCCCCTGCCACCCCTAAGTCATCTGTGGGGAATGGACCGGTGATTTCCAGGGGAGTGTAAAGCTGCCCAAATGACATGCCTATATTATCTGACCTTCCCTTTGCTCCTTTCCTGTTATTAATAACTAGAGGCCCGATGCATGAAATTCATGCAAGAGTAGGCCTTTCTTCCCCTGGCACTCAGGACCTGGGCTTCCTTCACAGTCTCACCTTCATCCAGAAGGCCGTCCAGAAGGATGTCCGGAATGCTGTCCAGTCTAATTAGCATATTACACTTTTATTATTATAGATAGGTTAATTGCAACAGTATCACTTCTACATTATTTAAACTATTATTAAAAAAACTAGAGGCCCGGTGCACAAAAATTTGTGCACCCAGGGGGGGAAGGGGGGTGGCCCC
>NW_006289393.1:610004-634050 GCF_000327345.1 Myotis davidii | reverse complement strand
TCTCAGAGGCTTGCAGCAGCAGGCAGGGAAACGTTGGTTTTCTCCGTCACTGAAGCAAGCAAGCCTCATGTTAGCTTCCAGCTGCCTGGCTGCCGGCCGTCATCTTGGTTGGCAGTTAATTTGCATATCACCCTGATTAGCCAATGGGAAGGGTAGCGGTCGTATGCTAATTACCATGTTTCTCTTTTATTAGATAGGATATGTTCATATATATATTTAAAAATGTAAAAGACCACTGAATGCCACTGATCCTATTTATATTCTATTGATAATTACTGTTTTATTCTTCTAACATTGAATAAATATGTATGCTCCTCTGTCCCAGTGAGAGAAAAGTTGCTTTGTGTTATTTTCACTTCTGCTGGAAGCAACATTAAATATATTCAAGTGCTCAGTAGACTGGCAGGATAAGCTCATGTGCGCTGTTGTCTCTGTGGAGTGATTTGAGGAGTGACTCATTTCCCCAAAATATCTCTTTTGTTGTTGGCCACGGAGCCCACTTTCCACCCAGGTCCTTTGTTCTTTGGGTTGAGATGCTGTTTGCTCTCCTGGGTTCCTGGTAGCACTGCAAGGGGGAACTGCACACCATGTGATTGGTCCTTAGCACCTGGGCCTCATTACCAAAAGCACCAATAAGCCAGTTTAGTCTCCAGCCTCCTCCATCATCGCTTCAAAAGGCAAACAAACAAGCATGATAAAAAACCTGGAAATATCACTTTCTCATATTTGTTTTCGCTTCTGTGTATCTTGTTGAAGATAATTTTTAAAACTTGGAAAGGAGGCCCTAGCTAGTTTGGCTCAGTGGATAGAGTGTTGGCCTGTAGGTTGAAGGGTCCTAGGTTTGATTCCGGTCAAGGGCACATGCTAGGGTTGTAAGTTCGATCCCCAGTAGGGGGCCTGCAGGAGACAGCCCATCACTGATTCTCTCTCACTGATGTTTCTAGCTCTCTCTCCCTCTCCCTTCCATTCTGAAGTCAATAAAAATATATATTAAAAAAAAATTAAAAACTTGGAAAGGAGTTGAAAAGGGTCACGTGGGGATGGATGTTTAATAAACCTTTGGTGGAGGAATGGAGGAAGCTGAAGGAAAGGGAACGCGGACATTAGAAAGGCCCTCTGCTTCTGGAAGGGGGAGGAGGGAGCTGGTGTGGAAGAGGGGCAGGAAGCGTGGGTTTTATGTGTGGTTTCTGGGGCTGGAGCAGGAATAGGAGGGGAGCGTCAACATCCCTAGGATGGAATCTGAAAATTGGGCCTGAGCACCAGATGGAGTAAATAAATGCCTATGTGTTTTTCAGCAGCCACAGGGCAAACCTAGTGATAAGTATGTGTGCCACTGACATTATACAAGGGAGAGATTTGTTCTCCATGTGAGGTCACTGAACAGCAGCCTCATGTCACCTGGCAACATGTTAGCAATGCAGAGTCTCAGGTTCCAACAGACCTACTGAGTCGAGAGCTGGGGGTGCGGCCTGCAATCTGGTTTCATCAAGCCCTCCAGGCGATTCTGGTGCACACAGCAGTTTGAGGACTACACTAGATCAGAGGTCGGAAAACTGCTTTTCTCTAAAGGGACAGATAATGAATATTTTATTCTTTGAAGGCTGTCAGGTATCTGCCTATCCTACTCCTTCTGCCATTGTAGAGCAGCTGTAGGTAACGTATAAATAAATGGTTGTGGCGATTCCTTTAAAATTGTATTTATAAAAACAGGGATTTGGCTCATAGGTTGTGGTTTACAAACCTCTGTTCTTGATAATAACAGCTACTCCTTATTGTCTCTTGGGGGGGCCAGCCTGGCGCTCTTTATATATAATCTCATTTGTGTCCCCCAGTACGCCGTTAGGTAGGCATCGTTGCTGTCACCTATAGACAATGAAATGAGCTTCATACTCTCCTACAGGCATTCCAGAATTCCAGTCGGCAAGCCTGAATCCAGACTTATTTTACTAAAGCCCATGATGTTTACTTTGATGTTACATAAATGGAAACTACTCGCATATTAGGGAGAATATTACTAGTATTAAAACGTAGCCAACATGGTGTTCATTTGGTGAGCTTTGTTATTATTTTAATAAAAGTTTAATGGAATGTTCATAAATGCTTTTCTCTGGGTCCTTGCTACCTCAGTCTTCCATCCCCACTGTTTTGGAAGATGGGAAGTCTCTCAGCTGAGTGAGATGACTCGACGCCCCTGGGACCCACAGGGAGAGCACAGGCCTGTCCCACAAAGCGCTGCCCAGGCCAGGCCTGCACGGCCTCAGGGGGCTCTGGGAAGGCATTGGGTGCACTGGGCATCTCAGGCAGGCGCTCAGGAAACACCCACAGGAACCCCTCCTCGGCACAGTTAGCATCAATTTCCTATGGGAAGAAGGCTGTAGGAGGGTCACCTGTGAGACCAGTTGCCCTCTGGGACTGGATCATTTATGTACACCTTGCATGTGAGATGAGTCAGGATAATAGTGACTATTTATTGCGCACTCTCTATGCTCCTCATTCCCTTTAAGTGCCTTACCTTCAGTTTCTCCTTTTATCATCACGAGGAGATATTTCTATTTTACAAATGATAAATGAGAAAACATAGCTGGGGAATCCCACGGCTTGGATTTGAACTTGAGTCTGGCTTCAAAGTCAGTGTTTCAGAGATTTACATTATAGCGTTTTCCCTGTGAGCTAAAAACAGGTGCAGGGGCGATCTTGAACCATGTACAGGCTTTGTAAATCCCGAATAATAGCTCCATCAGAAACAAAGCTGAAGTACATGGAAGCCTGTGTCTCTGAGAGGCCCCTATTCAAAAGGAAGGACCACAAAATAGACTTCAAGGTCACAGTCAACACAGACTCAGAAGGTCCATGCACTGTTTAGTCTGATCAGGGCTGCTTCTCACTGAGTCACTCCTCAGCACAGAGGCCACGGGCACACATTGGCTGGGTTCTCACCTCGAGCGAGATATTCCGCCTTCCTCTGCTATTTCTTCGCCTGTGAAATGGGATTGAGAGCCATGCCCACCTCGCAGGGAAGCCGTGAGGACTGAAATGCCACACCAGGACCTGACCCAGCAGCGGCAGTTTACTGTTGCAGGTGTACTTGTTTGTGTGGCTGTCCCACACCCTGTCCCAGCTGGATGCCGACCTCCTGCAGTTATTTGACCCTCGTTAAGTGGTCTTCAGCTCCTGCATGCAGAGCGGTCTGGGTGCCAGCCCCTCCTCTGGGGACCCTGCAGGGTCCTTGCCCCTAACACCAGGGCTTCCTCTTTCCAGGCCTCCACTCCTGTCTTGCCCACGCATGGCAGGCGCTGGCATGGGGGGTGTTGAACTCGGCTCTCAGCTACTGGGGAACTGCCACGTCCTTTACTTTATTCCTTGGTGCTCTCACCTATCTCCAGCTGCCTGAGCTCAGATTGGCCACAAGCCCTGTGCGAGGGCCCCAGCATTTCAAAACCTGTTCTCAAAGGGCATAGGGTGAACAGGGTGGTGCCACACCTCGGAAAAAGGGAATTCGGGGCATGTTGTTGGCTGGCACAGTGTTTGGGGAGCACTACTGACATTCCATAGCCTGGAGGTGAGGCTGCCAGGCCTGTTCCCTTGCACCTGCCCCCGAGGTCCCACCTGGCCTTCGTATGTGCTTGTGATTTTCTGAGCAGAGAATCTAATTCCAGTTTACATAGAAACTCAAAGCATTTTGGTTTTCATAGAAGCTGAATTTTCTCAGACTTATTCAAAGGAAGAACTGAACTTTGTTTTATTTTTAATTTTTTTAAATCCTCATCTGAGGATATGTTTTCATTGATTTTTTTTTTTTTTTTGAGAGAGAGAGAGGCAGAGAGAGAGAGAAACATGCATATGAGAGAGTGACATGGATCAGTTGCCTCCCATACATGCCCCGTCCGGGGATCGAACCTGCCAACTTTCAGTGCATGGGATGACAGAATTTTACCGGGACTTGTTTACTGTTTAGGAGGGCACATCACTGGTTACAATGGCATGCATTGTATTTGAGGCACCAGCACCAGAAACCTATGAGAGTCTGTATCTATGGCTGTTGCATCTGTGGCGATTCCACTGTAAGCGTCTAACCATTTCATGATGTCCTATAGGGGAGTCAAGCCTGAGAATTTGCATATTGAAAAGTATGTGGTTCATTTGTAAGTTACATATGTGTTTCCTTTCATACGAGTTTCTGTGTTCCATTTTTGTAAATAATATATTTGTCATAATGTCAAGACCCAAAGCAAACTCAGCAAAGGGAACAGGTGTGCAGGGTGAAGTCTGGGGACCTGCCCCAGGCTTTCCAGAAGCTCTGGTTTGAGACAGGACACGCTCAGTCCCCAGCAAGGGGTTGTGATAGCAGGAGTCCAGTGTCTGCCAGAGGAGCTCGCAGAGCCTCGGTGCCAGCATTTTTATTCAGGGCTGGCCACATAGGGTCCTTTTGCCCACACCTAGCGAGATTCCAGCTCCCAGAAGGAAAGCAGGCGTTCAGCAGAAACCACATTATACACTCAGACCGTGTAGGCACAGCGAGCCACTCTGACGGTTAGAGTTCGGGGAACCCTCTGAAATCCAGGCTACAGCCCAGGGCCAACCTTTTGCTTTTGTTTTGTTTTGGCACTTTGTTGCGGGGAGGGGGAGATTGATCTGTTGTTCCATTTATTCATGCATTTATTCATGAATTTAGGTTGACTCCTGTATGTGCTTTGCCCAGGGATTGAACTCTTAACCTTGGCATATCAGGATAATGCTCCAACCAACTGAGCTACCTGACCAGGGTAGGGCCAATCTATAGGCCTGCTATGCTAATCCTTTTCTTTACGATAGGTTATATTACCTATTAATATCACTGGTAGACAATAAATGGAAATTAAAAATATATTTGTTTACAAGGGACATCAGATCTGATAGATTGAGAACCATTGTCTTAAACAAAAGAGCCCTGCACCCCCAAGTCCTCCCTCCAGCATGACAGAGCACTGTCCCAGCTCTGAAATCAGGTTTTTTGTTATTGGCATCATGTACCCCAAATCAAATTTCAAAGCCAATATTAAGATGTTAGAACGATATGTATAACTTCTTTCTACCACCAACATTCTGTTAATGGAAGCAGAGTACCTCTTCCCCTCTATTATTAACAAACCAAGAATGGCCTATTTTTCTCAAGTTATCATCTAGGAACTCTGTTTTACTTGGGCCTAGTAGATACTCAATACATGGCCATTGCCTCTGCTACTCTTATTGCAAATATGAACTCTAATTTTTATTTTAAACCTGCAAATCTCACTGAGTTCTGTTATGGGTTACAAACATGACTTCGACTTGAGAAGCAAATATCATTCCAATATCATGGCACAGCCCAAGGCATGTAATACAAACAAAATTATAATCTGGTGTCATGGGGTCACCTCTGATAGCCCCCTGGTTGACACCATGCTGTGGAATAAAATATAGCCCAGCAGGCCCTCCTAAATACAATTTGCATAAGCAACAGGTGTGCTGGTTGTTTTCTCATCATGTTGTGTATTTCACACCCCATAACTCCCAAATGAAAAACAAAAGAATATATACAATTAAATGATTCAAAGATTTAAAGGATTTATGCTTTTATGGTAGAGTGGGAATCCATTAAAATCTTTAAAAGGAACTGTAACTATAATTTTTAATGTCTCATAAATATGTAATATTTATTTTTGCTTAAAAAATTGATACCTAAAATGAAGGTGACAACCACACACAAAAAAAGCCAGGTACACATTTAATGAGAGTAAAGCAACCCATATTTGCATTTTACAAAAATAAGAGATTAATTATCTCACACCTCCTTTTAAATGAGCATTTGAAAGCTCCACAGAAGTGCACATTATGTGACAGTGGTCTTCTGTTCGCCCACTGCTGTTTCCAAAATCACCTTTGACCTTTGCGGGTGAGAAATGGAGCATGACTGCCCAGCAGGGACTGAGGCAGCAATCACACTGGGAGCCACCCTCAGCGCTGCCCCCCTGGGTCCACGCAGTTCAAGCCAGATGAACCTAACCAAAGTCATGTTGGTGATTTTAGCACATAAGCATGTCGTGTAAGATCTGTGTTACCATCTGTGGTGGAACCAACCATTTTGCTGGCATAAATCCATATGGCTTACCTCTCCCACCCCATTGTAAGACCAGGGATAGGAGTTAAAGGTGAGCAACAGGGCAACTTGAAACAGCTAGTTAAGCAACCGACCTCCATCATATTGCAGTCTACTGAAGTTCCTTTCCTCTCCCCATGATTTGCCCTCTTCCAGTGGTTTGATGCTGGTAGGTCTGGGGTTCGTATGGAAAAGCCCTGTCGCTATTGAGTGAGTTTCTGTTGACTTTGCTGAGGGTGTGAAATACTATACTTAGAGATAAAATCAGATCCATAATGTAACTGAAGAGGCCATTAATGCATTAACTCGTAGTCACCTCCTCCTCACCCCTCTCCACTGTTTTTGGCTTCTTTTTCAGGGCAGGCTCAGCAATGCAGCCATGTGAACTGTGTCATTAACTAGGCTCGTCATAAACTGTGCCATCCCTTATTATCATGCATTAAATTGGGGTGGATGGTCATCCTGGAAGTTCACGTTCAATTCGCTTGCTTACCTTGAACATGTTATGTTTCATTAGCCGCTCACCTGTGTAGAGACATGGGAGAGAAGGATAATTTGTCTGTGTCCGTGGATAGTGCAAGGACAACTATAACATTATGAATTTAAGTCCACTTAGCTGCACTTGAAGTAGAGAAAGTTGGCCTCCAGACATCATCCCACTGAAATCAGTACTGGTTCAGATATCTCTAATGCATTGGGCTGCCCAAGACTACTTTTTCCTTTCCAGCTTGCTCGTATTGGCTGACATTTCAAGTTGACTCACTGAGTCAGTTAAAACAGGCTGGGTTATGCCAGCGTCACAAACAACTACAAAGTCTCTGCAGCTACAGACATAAAGATTTATTTCTTAGTCATGTTATATGGCTCTTGTGGGTCAACAGGGGAGCTTGGCACATCTTAGACACTCAGGAGACATGACTGATGGAGCAGCCACCAGCTCAAACCTTGCGAGATGCCAGGCCAGAAAGAAGAGATTTCTGGGAGATCTCATATCGCTATTTAACACGCTCTGGTTCATAGCACTCATAATTCACTCATAATTCAGAACTAGTCACATGGCCCCACCTATCCACAAAGTGGTAAGAATCACAGCAGACATGCTCCCATAAGGAGAGAGAAGTAGACATATTTGACAGGCAGCACTCAATGACCACCACACTCAATAATATACCCTTCTCTCTTTTCTCTAGTATAGACACTAGAGTGTCATCTGTGCTGCTTCTCAGCTTCCCTTTCTCGTAGAAGAGTCACATGGACAGGGTCTGGCCTATGAGACCAAACTGGAAATCTATGGGATTTATGGGAAAGCTTTGCCTTCCTGATAAAGGGGGCAGACATAGCCATGGAGTTCTTTCATGTTTACCCCTCCTGTCTATCTGAAGGTGGAGGCAGTGCCAGGATATGTAGCAGCCTTCTTGGCATGAGCTCGCCCCTACCCCTAAAAAAACACAAAACAAACAAACAAACAAACAAACAATGGCAGAGCAAAAATGATGAAAAGAGTTTGGTTCCTTGGTGATATCAATGACCTATACCAGCCCTGGGCTGTGCACCTTTGGACATCTTGCTATATGAGAAATATAAACCCCTATAAGCTTAAGACACCGTAAGGCAGACTTCCTCAGTTTTGTTTGTTCGTTTGTGTGTGTGTGGGTGGGGTGGGGGGAGGGAGGGTTGTAGTTGAATAAAATCCTGACAAGCCTGAGACAGCTCTTATTTATTTTGAAATTTACAAGGAAAACATCCCATTTAGAAGGATGCGTTACTCACAATCATAATCATACCAATAAAATAAAAATATGGGCCCTAGTCGGTCTGGTTCAGTGGATGGAGTGTCAGCTCACAGACTTAAGGACCCCAGGTTTGCTTATGGTAAGGGCACATTCCTCAGTTGCAGCCTCCATCCCCAGCCCTGGTTGGGGTGCGTGCAGGAGGCAACCAATTGATGTGTCTCTCTCACATTGATGTTTCTCTCTGTGTCGCTCCACCTTCCTTCCACTCTCTCTAAAAATCAATGGAAAAAATATCCTCAGGTGAGGATTAAAAGAAAAAAAATTAAAATATGGTTAGTCCCTGACCTGTGCTGCTCAGTGGTTAGAGCATCAGTCCATACACAAGTGTCCCAGTTGCAATTCTCAGCCAAGGACATGTACCTGGGTTGCAAATTCATCCCCTGCCCCAATCAGGGTGTGTGTGGGAGGCATCCAATCAATGTGTCTCTCTCACATCGGTGTTTCTCTCTCTTTCTCTCTCCCCCTCCCTTCTTCCCTTTCACTCTCTGGAGAAAAGCAATGGAAAAAAACTATCCTCAGGTGAGGATATTTTTAATTAAGATATGATTAGGAGATTTCTAATACACAACCCTGTTTTAGATTACTTTTCACTTGGTCCTTTAGGCGGGCATTTCACATTAGCTCACTTTATCAGTCAGGATAGACGAGGTTATAATGGAGTAACAAACAGCTCCCAAATCTCAGTAACCACAGCCTCTGCACTTCCTGCTGTATGATTAAGCCCCTGAATGTTGATTTTTCTATTTCTGACAGCTAGTTCAACCCTGACTCATATAGTCTCACTTATTCTTCCAAGGATGTTACCTACAACCTGTGAATATTATCAGGTTTTCTTATAAAGAGCTGTCTGAAGAGTTGACTCCATGTAATACTTTGGTTAGAGTCCCCAGTGTATTTCCCATGATCCGCTCAAACTGCTAAAAATGTATTTTATAACATTTTTCTTTCCCTTCCTTCTTTCCAAATTGAAGAACTTTCTAAAAGAAATTCATTAAAAAATTATAAAGCTTTCATCCTGTGATTTTAAAAAGTCCTGTTTTCACATCTTTTTGGTGTACCTGAGACTCATACAGAAGAAAATCTGTTAGAAATAAAATGAAGGAAGGCAAGAGAATAAATCGTGGTCCTGGAAACTTTATAAAAGCCTTGAAACTGGCTGTCTATGAGAATCCCTGCCTGTCCTGAGAATTTCGCAGAATGTGGCTGAAGTCTGTCAGAATGTAAAACACTTTCTAGAACAGAAATTGCAGCTTGTTCAACATTAACCTTGACAGAGTCATGTTCTGTCCTGTAAGTGAATGAATGCCTCCATGCTTCAGAATTGGGTACCTCGAACATCCAAATTGAACTAGGATAGCAAAAAAATCTTTATTTCTTTCTCTCTGTGTCCACCTTCCTTCCCTTCCCCATTCTCTCTTTAGATGTCTAACAGGTTAGGTGAATGACATTGAGAAAAACATCTAATGAGAGCCTCTTCAAATGCAGTGTGGGATTCCTGGCTTGTCAACATCCTCACTCCCCAGAAGAACAGCGCTTGCTTCATGACCATTTATTGATCTCTAATCTTTATTGACTGTTGTCTCGTCTTTGCCTCCTACAGGCAAAGGGTGAGAGTTGGATAATAGTATTAATTTTCCAGACATCTGCACATGTGTTAAAGGCCTTTTGAAGTTTGAAGGTAGTTTCTGTATGAGCCCACCACAGGGCTAAAATGCCATTAAGGTCTAGCTAGCAACAATACATAATAATCATAGCTGCGGAGCCCGGCCTGGCGACAAAAAGAAAGCTCATTTATTTTAGTGGAGATTCAAATCAATGTAAGTTCCTTGCCCAACCAAGGGCAGTGCCTGCAGGTGCTGGAGGAAAAGGCAGGACTCAGGTGGCTGGAATCCTGAGTTCACACGTGGAAAGTCAGACCTTTGAGGGAAATTCTCCAAGGCACGGGCAACGTGAGATGGAGGTTGGGGGAGCAGTGAGGTGATAGGGCTCATAAACATTTTTTTTAGCCATGGTACATGTTCTAATAGCAGAGAAGCATTTTCTCAGAAAAATGCTTTTAAATATGTAAAATAAAAGACATAGGATTATACAGGAATCAGTTATATTGAGGTACAGTCACTAAAGTATTTAAAATATATGTGGCATAAGAACACATGTGCTGCAATTCTATAGCATGATGCAATAAGCTCAACTGTCAGTTCTCAGTGTTTTTTTTAAAATATATATTTTATTGATTTTTTACAGAGAAGAAGGGAGATGGATAGAGAGTTAGAAACATCGATGAGAGAGAAACATGGATCAGCTGCCTCCTGCACGCCCCCTACTGGGGATGTGTCTGCAACCAAGGTACATGCCCTTGACCGGAATCAAACCTGGGACCCTTCAGTCCGCAGGCCAATGCTCTATCCAACTGAGCCAAACTGGCTAGGGCAGTTCTCGGCTTTTAAGTAGTGATTTCAGTGCACAATATGAGAGATATTTTCAACAATGGTAATGGGACATGAAGATATTTGTGATTTCTGTTGGTGACTAAGTCACCAGTTTATACCAGTTAATGCAATTTGATGCCTACATTAACAGCTGAAGAAAAAGCTAAACTTTAGTTCAAGTTTAGTGAAACTAAAAATTCATCTTCTTCCTTCAAGTTCACAAGTGATCTGATTTTATCCATGGACCACTGGGGTCGCATGTTAAGAAGCCTTGAGCATCTGTCTTTTCCATTTCCTAGAAATTGTAAGTCTGTGTAGACAGAAGAGCAGTTATCTGTATTACTCCTCCCATGAAGAATTTAATATTAGACATTAGAAAGTCTTTGGGTGACTACGCTGATATTTGATGCCACCCCTGACCATTTCTTAGTGGAGCATGGACCCCGAGGAGGGTTCTCTGGAGTGGAGATGGGTGCTCTGGAGACACCACACTGCTTTTTTCTTGGCCCTCTGACAACTAATCACCAGCTGTGCAGCTGGAAGCACCTTGGAAAGTTTGTTTCTCCCTCTTATGCAAAGCCACCTGGCCAGGTGTTGGACCTACCAGAGACAAAAACATTATCACCTACTTGACCCAACTGGACAAGGTCACCACATGGATGACACCTGCTTTACAATTTCACATCTGAAACTCTCAGAGAGGAAAGGAAAAGTGATTTCAAGGAGTATTGTGTACATTTTTTCTTGGGATTCAACATTGGTTCTCCCACGAACCGGAGTTTTAAGGGACAGAATTCCAATTAACCTGTGAATGTAATTATCAGGGAATTTCGTAAAATGTGTGAAGATTAAGATTTAAAACCAGGAGAATTTTTAATTTCTTGTAGTATACCAGGGGAGCTGGGTCAGCCGGTCCCATTATCGTGATAAAGCAGCATTTGATAGCACCAGCCAGTGTGATAAAATGATTATGGCAGCAGTGAGAAAGAACCTAATACGGGAATTGATCTGCAGATTCCAATTCTGTAAAAGCCAACATTGATCAACATAAGTGCCAATAGTGAGGTCGCATTGAGAACTGCCTAATTCCTTGAGATGATTCTGGGGTCTAGTGACAGATTCAAGAAACAAATGTGAAAAGGAAGCTAAGACTCTCGCAATCACTCCATTGACCAGCAGCAAACCTGAAGGTATTTTGGTGGCACATGACAAAGTCTGTCTTTGTCCAGGCTAAAATCAGTTAGAAAGAGAGAACATAACAATAGCTGTCACTGTAGTTATAGCTGTAGTTAGGCTTTGCAGCTCAGGGAGACGGGCAGGAGAAACCTGGTGCCCTTATTTATTTGGTCTTTAGCAAGGCATGTCTCCAGTGGCAAGAGAAATGGTCAGTTCTTAGAAACTGGCCAGGAAAGGTTACAGAGGATAGAATTCTGAAGCCATCATTTGCCATTTTTTGTACCTTTATTAATTGTTTTTTACTCAGAACTGGCTCTCAACTCTGTTTCATGTTAGGGACCATGACTAGCAACAGGATACTTGCCAGCAGGTGAACTTTAGGGTCAGGACAGTCAGGGAGTATTAAGCCTGTGGAGTAGTTGAAGAGCAGGCAGGATGTGAGGTGGGAGGGTCAGAGGGGGCCCTCCCAGGCTTCCTGTCCAGGTAGGAGCACCCTCCAGGGTACGGGTGGCCCTCCTGTGGGACAGGAAAGGAGATACATTCGTGGAAACAGGCAAGACCTTAGAACAAGCCACTGTGACATGCTGATGATAAAGCAACTGGGACTCAGAATCGACAAAGCTGATGTCCAGGGACAGTACCTCCTTTCCCCTTGCTGCTGGTAGTTTTCCACTTCGGCTGGGTCCCCTGCTGTTGACTCTGCGGAGTCTGGGATCTTGTCAGCATCGCTTACAGGCTACCAAAGTGTGGTTCTTCAGTGGGGTCCTGTACCGGGAAGCTGTTTTGGGACTTGTTTGGGTGAGCGCACATTGCTTTCTCTCCCAATTTGAGGATAGACAGGGGGAAAAGCATGCTATTCTGTGTTTGAAAAATTATCTTAAAATTGAAATTTCCATTCTTATCCCAGGAAGCTTGGTAAAGGTGCCCTAACTGATCCTTGTTCAGCGATGGTGTGCCTTTCAGGATCTAGTGATTCTCAGTGGTGGTGGGAACCTACGCAGCCACACAAGGGATGGAAGGGCCTGGGCTTCATTTAAAGCCATTTGCCACCCAGTTGAAATTCTTACTATCTTTCTATACAAACAGGCCCCCGAACAGGACCTCACAAGTGTGTCACTGGTCCTGAAATAGCAACATTTATGGAGCGTTTAGTATGTCCCAAACAGCTTAATGAATTGAAACTCTGTCACAGCCTTATAAATTCAGGAATCCCTTCTCTTAGAGCTAATATTATTATTATTATTATCCATAAAGGAAAGTGGCATGCAGAAGATGAAGCAGCTTGCCCCAAGTCAAAACCAGAAACTGAACCCAAGCACCTAGGCCAGGTGCCTTCTGCCTCCCTGGTTACGGTGTCACAGATGGTGAGGGTGGTTCATTGTGAAGCCGAACCCAGGATTAGTCCTGAGTGTTTCAAAGCTAGTTTTGTGGTTGCTATTTCCTTTGTTTTACTGTGAGAGCTCATCAAGGGCCTGGGTGCAGTGGGTTCCCGTGAATCGAGGTGTTTCAGCAATGCAGTGACCACAGCCCCGGCCGTGGACCTGAACTTCACTCTGGTGTGGAGTGATATGGAGAATCTCCTGTGGCTAAACCATTGGTCTTCTTAGTAACGGATTCACATTTTACATAATGACTTTATTTTTATGCACTGAAGTGCAAGGGCATCATATTTCATTCGTTTTTGATCAATAGAAAAGTATTTATGGGAAGAAATTTACCACCCCATACAACACAGAACAAAAAATAGGAGTTTATACATAGTAAATATTTTGAAGCCCCTGGAATTATTAACATTGTGGCATTTAACGAGAAAATTTGTTGTAGTCTTCAGCTCGCAGTATAGGAAAAAACTTAGGTCTTTCAAACCAGCTGATTGCTAGCAAGTGTTCAAAGCAGTCCCGTAATTTCACAATAAGAGTTACTTCTTGGGAATTTGGAGATCCCCATAGTTTCTAAAATGCATCTTTTCTCTATAATGCTCATTTCTTTGTAATAGTTATTTATAGGTCCGTAACCAACTTCTCTGAAAAAATAAAAACTCATTTTGATATTCTGTGAAATTAAGAATGCTGCACGTGATATGCAATGAAAGGAAAGCTCAAAGAAAGAATACTTTGCGTCTTTTAAGAAAGTTTCCATGAAAGCAGTTTATGAAAATTAATAAATCTGTAGGGATTTGAAAGGGGAATAATTTTAGGATTATGGTAACAGGCGAATGTCTCAGAAAAAAAATAGATTGTTATTTATATTTATGCATCAGATGCCCATTGAATACTTTATAATTTCCACCCTAGGGGATTAGGCATTATTTTTTCCACCTTCTTTTTCGGTGCCTGTTTCACAAATTCCTATTGGATACCTAACACTCTGGGTTAGAACAAAGTGTGGTGAGCCCGTGAAGTATGAAGCGAAGCCAGTGTAGACATTATCTCGTGTCTTGTGGAGGACATGTCTTTTTCCTGCATTTTCTGATCCACTTGAAACTCCCTAATCCGTCGTACAAATGTTTGTAATATCACATCCATGTACTTCTCTCTCAGATGTTACAAGGGGTCTTTAGTCAACTTGCTGGAGGGTTTGCTGGGGAAACCAAAGAGCAATACTGACTTGAAAGTTTGGCTTCATTTCTATCTCAGAGTCTGTCTTCAACGGCTTCTCCTAAGATGTCTGGAAAAAAACACCCCACAGAATTGAAATTTAAATATAGAATATATTAAGCAAACTAATGAAAAAATAAAAGTAAATCCACTTGACTTGATAAATCCCATGTAAATGACTGGAAACTGCCAGTTGCCAAGAAATGATTTAGCTCAGTGAAATGTTTTTGGTAGCTAATCCTTTAATGTCTGTTTCACATATTACCCTTCCCACTGTTAATATGGAACAATATTGTAAGCTAGTAATTTTTATGCTCTATATTTCACATTGCTATTAGGAAGCCACATAAATAACAATTCCCGACGCTTGTTTGTAATACCATGAGGCATTTCTCACCATGGGGTAGGGTAACGGGATTTAAAAAACTGCTGTGGGGGGAAAGCTACAGGGGCAGTAGCCACAGAAGCTGTAAAGCAAACTGAAGCCAGACTCTGAACCCCTGAGAATGCACAGCTTAGTACTGCCTGTCAGAAGAGGTGACACTACAGGCCTTCGTTGAACATGTAGCCAGAAATTGCATTTACGTAATGTCTTCAAAATGGTGTGAAATGAAGGGGGTTCCAGCCACTTACCCTATGCGAGCCAGATGAGTGCACATCACAACCTCCTGTTCCCCAGCGCTCTGACCCCAGTTGTAGCCCCGCCCCCACGCAGGGAAGTTTGTGAAGAGTGTCTTGCAGCCTGTTAAGGTCCCAAAGCTTATATAATCTCCCAAACTCTGAATTTCATGTGTTCTCACCTTTTTTAAAAAAATAGTGAAAGGAGGCACCTGTCTTATACATAATTAAATTCCGTGTGTATTTTTGAGTTTCTCCACATCACTGAGGAGACATTTCCCCTTCATAGGAGATTACCTTCCGGTATAAGCTGTGATCCTTTGATTTTCATGTCTCCTCCTCGGAGTTGAGAGGGTCCAGCAGGCCAGGATAAAGTATGCATCGCAGGAGTCACTCTGTGTCTCCGGGATTAGCGGCTGGGTCTCTGCAGTGCTGCAGGTGGTCATTTGCCCATTTCTAGCACGCAGTATAGTGAGGAGCTCAGATTGAACCCACGCCACCCCTTTAAGGAAGAGGCATGCTGAGAGGGCACAGCAGCTGGGTGTGTGCCCAAGCATCTGCACTTCCTCCCAGGGATCCTTCCAGTCTCCCCTTCCAGACCTTTTCTTTGTTGACATAGGTAAGGGCATTGGAGGCCCATGGCCAAGGTCAGCATTAGGAAGACAATGTGGGGTGGGCAAAGGACTACGGGAAAATACATGTATTTTGGAGAGAGTGCTGGATTTAGATCCCAGCCCCGTACTTACTTGGGGTGTGACGCCACTTCTCTCCCTGCCTTCCCCTCTGTGGCCTTGTGAACTGTTTGCAGGGAGATGTCACAATCTCTCTCACCTCCGCACCTTTGCATAGTCTCTGCCTTAAAGATCCCCCCCACCATTTTTTTCTTTCTTGTCTCCTTCACCTAAGTAGTCATTTCTTGTTTTTAAAATCTCAGCTATGGCTTGGCAGGAAAGGCCCTCCCAAGCCCCAGATAAGGGCCCCATGGCAAGCAGAGTGAGGGTGCCTGGTGGCTCAGCCTTCTCCAGTGCCTGAAGTCCATGTCCAGGTTTAAATACCTGACATGAACAGTTCCTTAACTCCTCACGTTTTTCAGTTTCCTCATTCTGAAAATCGAGGTCATAATAGTTTCTGTTTCATTAAGTGATTGTAAGGATTAAGAGAAAAATAATGTAAGCACTTCACCCATTACCAGCATGTAGTGAGCAGTCAATGTATGTTTGCTGTTTTTCTCCTCGGTTTTATTTTTCAGTTAGATCCAAATGTATATGCAACATTGTGTTTCCCTGGGAAGAATGTAGAGATCTAAAAAGAAATAATGTCACTAATCCCAATAATATTTCAAATGCAAATAATAATAATGATGAAAATATGTTTTTGAATAAGTGAATGAATGAAGTTTGAGTACTATCAGAAAATTTATTACATTGTTCTTGGAGGTATTTCTGTTTTTTAAAAATCCTAGGTCATTCATCTTGTCTAATTAATTTGTTATTTTAGTAAATTGTTTATAATAATCTATCATTACCCAGATTGAATTGTAGAATTGAGAGTATGACATCTGTAGTCAGACTGCGAGGGATTTAAATACTATTTATGTGACTTTAGGCAAGATTTTACCCTCTGTAACTCGGTTTTCTCACCTGTAAAATGCACATAATTGTAGTACTTCCTGGGGGGTTGTGACAGGATTTTAAAGGAACACATCCTTGGTGCTACAAAGAGCTGATAAATGTTCACAGCAGTGGTTGTGAGTGTTGTCATTCTTTCTTGGTTATCAATGACCTGCCTCTAAAAATGGATCTGAGCAGGAGGAACCCCAAAGCAACGGAGTTGACTTGATGGAAGAGCCCACTGTGGGTTTTGGCGCTTAGGCACAAAGAAGCAGCTCAGCTTGCAAAAGAGACCAGGAGGGTATCAATCCCCTTCCTCAGGGCAAAAGCAAGCAGAAACCGCGGAAAGAGTTTGGACTTGGACAGAAGGCAAATGGAGAGTCCTGGCTCTGCCCTTTTTTAGAGTAATAACCTTGTGACATTGGATAGCTTCCTCAGCTTTGGTTATCTTGAGTTCTTCATCCCTAAAAATTAAGATAATCGCTTCTTCCACCCAGGTTAAGGATTCGTGAGATAAGATCAGAGAAGGGACTGCACACAGCTCCTTCTTCTCTGCAGGGCAGAAGGTATTTCATTTCTTCCTAATAAGTGGTACCTTGGACTCCAGTGACCATTGATGCAATCTCCAACCATCTGGTGAAAATAGAAGGTCAAGTTGATTCTTCCTCTAATCCCTTTCGTTTCATGAAGTCAGAGGACAAATTATTCCCCTGAGTGTAAAAAGCAAAAAGCTTCAGAAATCCAGGCGACTTAAAAAAAAATAAAGCTTGATTAAAATGTAAAATACAGTGTAGATAATTCTACAAAACAGCAGGCAATTAGGAAGCATTTATTAAAGTAGCTGTTAAAGGAATTAGTCATAAAAATGGAGATTTCAAGGTACTTCCCTCTCTCTTAGATCCCAGAAGAGGCCCAGGCTGCTCTGAATCACTTCCTCTCAGATCAGAGACAAAGGAAGCCAAAGGAGGCTTCAGAGTCTTAAGGTTCAGAGGCAAGTGGGCATGAATCACTCCACCTGCCCGGTCCCAGTGCCCTCCCCTGGAGCCCCAACCCTGCATCCTGTCCCCCAAAGCTGCCACTTTGCTGCTGTGCATGGAGCGTTTCTGATTATTTCTGATGTGTGGGTGATGGGTGTGTGTGTGTGTGTGTGTGTGTGTGTAAGAGGCCAAGGTATTTGGGAGCTTGAGTGTGAGAGCTAAGCCTCTGTTGCCTTCACAGAATATGACCTTATTCATATTTAACTGTGTTACTACATGGACCCCCAACCCTACCCTCACTCTGCCCTCATATCACCTCTACTCTATACCAAGATCTCTTTTGCATATTCTGCTTTAAGAATTCCTATGTGTTGTGTTTTTTTCTCATCTGTTGTAAGGTTCCTCATCTTCACTAATTAGCTTCCTCGAGTCTGTTCATAGTTCACAGTCAGGACTCTGTACATAGTAGATGCTTCATAAGTGCTTCTTGTTGCACTAATTAGAGTGGAGGCTCCCGAGGGCAAGGTCTGCTGTCTGCATCCTCATCCATCTTCCCTCTGGTCCTTACTCTGCGGGTCCACAGGGCAGAGTTAATGGAGTTTGGGAAGACGGCAGATTTGCGATAGTCCAGTCATCAGTCTAAGCTGCAGAGGCCCCAAATAAACTTACCAGTCACCAAAGCAAATGCTGCTCCCTCAGGCAGCTACCGAATGGGTAATCAGGTTGTCATGGCAGCAGAGACCCTTGGAGAAGGCTTTGAATATAGCTGTGGAATAATTGTTTCAAAAGCATTTTGTAACCTTGGATCAGAGAAGTAGAAAAGGGGATGTAGAACCATGTCATTTGCAGAGGCACCAACCAGAGCGAGACGGAACACAGTCGGGGCACCTGGAGATTGCTATGCAAGACTCTCTGAGATTGCTATGCGAGGCAAGTCCGAGAGTGGTCAGGGGGAATCATTATGGCAGCAAGGACTTCTGTGGGTGGCAAAAGAGAAAGAGAAATTAGCTATAAAAATGCCAGACTCTGAAGTGAGATGGAATCTTGGTGGACATTTGTGAAAGGGCCCCTAGAACATTCGGAAGGCCCACTCTGTGTTGCATCTGCAAGATGACTGAACACA
Organism: Myotis davidii; assembly: GCF_000327345.1. Taxonomy (NCBI): domain Eukaryota; kingdom Metazoa; phylum Chordata; class Mammalia; order Chiroptera; family Vespertilionidae; genus Myotis; species Myotis davidii. Next base: position 615,612 of record NW_006289393.1, on the reverse strand, counting down.
GGCATTGTGTTTTATCCCAAAATGGAATTAATTAATTAAACATCAGCTTTTATGCAAAAAGATTCTTCCTAGGCTTGAATTCTTGTAAATTTAGGAAATGACCATATAATACTCAGTGATATAATACACAGTTATATAATATTCAGTTTTATAATAAATTCTTAATGGAACAGAATGAAATGTGTGAAATGTGAACCAAGGGTCTGCCACACTATCCCTTGATGGGTTTTGAAAAGGCTGATGATAAAAATCACATTTTGAGTATGGCAAAAATATAAGTAAAAATATAAGGCTGGTGTGTGGATAAGGTAAAACTTGGAGCTTTTGGATGATTATTTGGTGAGTAAAGCTTCCAAAGAAGTAATTATCTTAATCAGCCTCTGAGCTATTTTGGGAGATGTCCGTGCACTTTCTTTCAGCGCCTTATGCATGCCTTGTGCATGCCTCTGAAAACGGCCTTATTGCCCAGTAGAAGAAAAAGGCTTGTTTGCCTGGTTATGTCTAATTCAGAGCCATATCTAGAACAAGCCTCGTAAATATATGTATTAAACCCACTGCAAATGTTTTCTACCTGTAACAGAGGATACCCAGAAAGTAGAAGTCACAGGAAACCGTATGCAGTTAGCAATATCAAAAGGTGCTCAGAGGATTTCATCATAGCCCACTGGAGACCTGCTTCCTTTGTGATGGGAGTAAAGGGCTGGAACACACGGCTCAGGGTCAGTAGGGGCTGAGTTGGGGGAGCAGAGTGGGGCTCTGGGACGCTTTCTGGAAGCTCTGAGTTGAGATCAGTCTCCTAACTCCGCAGGGGGATTTGAGAACAAAGGTAAGGCTATAGAAGCAATAAATTATTTATCCAAAAAGTCCATCTAGTACCCAGACCACCATATTTGTGAGGGAGGTGACCCCTAAACAAGGCCAAGTCCAAATGAGCAACCAGCCCCAATAGTGGGTGCAGCAGCACCGAAAGGGGAGCACGTGAGGAGTGTGCAGGAACCTGTGAGGGCTGCGCAGGAGGTGGCAGGGGTGCACAGGAGCAGGGTGGAGGGGTGAAGAGTGACCCCCCAGCTGCCAAGATTCCGTCTCCCAGGGAGGCTGCTGCATAAAGATACCAGTGGTGAGTGGGCAGATTCCAGAAAATTCTTCGACTCCTCTAAATATCCTACCATGAACTTTTGAAGAGTAAAAAAAAATACCTTCTAATCAATGGAATGGGGGTGTCGGGCATAGAATTCAGAGAAATGTGGTTGGTAGAGAAGATTCCTCACCTGATCGTATAACAATAACATCCTTTCTCACTTTATAAATGAACAGGAACTCAGGAATTGTGGGCACAGGAGCCATCCCCTTTGACTGAGCGATCTTTCCTGCAAAGGGGAAAACACAGCAGGGAACATAAAACAGGACGGGGTAGGATTCAGGGCATCAATCCTGTTGTGTCCACAAAGGATGCCATCACGGGGACAGCAGCAGATCAGATTAACATGCTAATTCACGTCCACTTCCTGCTGCTGCATCTGAATGACATTCATCAGGCATATGCCACATTCCCTCTCATGACTTCTCTTCTGTACAGATACTTGGCTTTTAATTGTCAGAGGGGGAATAATTATATGCGTGAATATGGTACTGGGTGAATTCTCTCACCAAACCTGAGGGAAGAGGAGGAAGCAACCGGAAAGTGATCCTTCTGTGTTTCCCTTTTTACTTCTTAAACTGAGTTAATGACTTCAGACATCCTGACATGAAAAAATTCACACCTTTCTTCTCAAACCTCAGGAAGGAAGTAAAAGAGCTGCTTATCACCTACTTTACTTAATCTTTCCAGCCTAGTCTTCCACGCTGCCCAAATGTCTCAGAGAGAGATCTGCTTTAACCCGCACCTGCTGCCACTAAGCATGCAGCAGCCGGCGCTACACCAGACACCATCGCCGGAACAAGCAGAGTCCCGGAGGCAGAATTCTAGTCCCTGCCACAGGCCTTCGCTGAGCTACTGGAGAGCCAGCTTCATGAGGGGAAGAACCCAAGGTGGAGGCGGCCCTCCAGCCCCGCTCTGAGCGGCCGGCCGGAGTGCCCTATGTCTCCAGCTCTGCGGCCATCATTTACCAGAAAGCTGTAGCCTCAGTGCCCCACCTCTCCTCCTGCTGCCAGAGAAAGAGAGCCAGGCCTGGGCAGCCTGACAAGGGGCACGTTTCTCTGCCTTGAATTATACTCAGCTGCGCAGAGAAGGGAGCGCTGGCTGGCTGAAGGGGGCAGCACCCACGATTCCTGCCTCAGCTGTGGTTCTGACACAGCTGTCCAGGCATTGCCAGGTCTGCAGAGCTGACTTTGGTATTTTACACCGTCATGCAGTGTGTTGTGACTGTGGATCGCAGTGCATCTTAGCTCGTTACACGAATCCCCCTCCTTCCCCTTGGTCGTGGCAGAACATGGGCCTTCTCCTGGTGAAGCTGAAAGTCCTGGTGTGCAGCGTCACCTTCCTTTGCTGATGCAAGCACTATCCATGCATGTGGGAATGTGTGTGGGAATGTATGTGTGATGTGTACGCGTGCATGTGAATACAGGTATTCCTGTTCTCCAAAAGTTTGCTTTTCACCACTTCGCTTTAGCCAGCCTGCGTTGGCACCTGTTTTTGCCAATCGAAAACTCCTCAGAGGATTCTTGCCTTTACAGAAAAAGGTGAAAAGTGAGAGTACGTTCAGCCTTTTGTTTTCCAGCAGCTGTGGTAGTGGCAACACACACCCCACAGGGAGAGGGGCCCCGCCGAGCTCCTTCTTGGGACCCACACTCCGTGTCTCAGCATCAAGCACCAGAGCTCTGCACTGGGGCTTTGGGCATCTGGGCTTTATCTCCGTTTATTCTGTGCATCTGTCAGCAGATGTGTCCTATGGCATCAGAAAAGCCTAAGGGCTCGTAAGGGTGTCGAACTTAGAGCAATCCTGTATATAAGCAAGCATTTTGATAGTGATGAACGAAATAGAGACATTGTATGTGCGTTGAGTTTTGTTTCAGGGGATGCTATGTTTCCATGCAAATTCATGGTCATTGCTTCTTCACTGTGAGCCATTTTGTCTGAGGAAACTTTCATAGGACCCTACTTTCAGAGAGCAGGGGGGACCTGTCTGTGTGTATTGGTTGAGTCTCTAACCTGTATGCTGCAGAATGCTAATCTCAGAGGAGGGCTGTATCAGCCAGTTCAGATTAGCCACTTTAACAAACAAACCCCCAAATGAATGATAGCTCAAACCCAGTGTAAGTTATTTCTAACTCATGGAAAGTTCAAAAGAGGTATCTTTGGTCCCCAGGTGGCTCTCCTCCAGTTCACAATTCAGGAAGCTAAGCTCCTCCCACCTGGTGGCTCCATCTCTATCCTCTGCCTCCGGGGATGGGGATCCCTGTGCGGAATTGGCTGCATCAAGCTGGTGGGAAGTGAAAAGCCTGCAGCACCGCATGCTGGAGATGCTCACGGGCCAGGACAAACATAACTTTTGCTCACACTCCATTGGCTAGAATTATCAGGTCACATGGCCGCGCCTAACTGCAAAGGAGGCTGGGAGGTGCAGTCATGCCCAGTGCCCACAAGAAGAGAGAATAGGTTCCATGACAAGTAGACAGTCCCTGCCCCAGGGACAGTGCAGAAATAGAGGGTGTGACTAGCATTCTCATAGAGCTGATCACTCTGTTGGGAAAATAGACCCTACATACGGGAGCAATTCTGCAGTTGAGCACTTCAGATAAAGGGCCAAATCGGGGAGTGGTGTGATCCAGCTGTGTGAGGACCGCACTGTCGCTGGGGTTGACAGGCCACTTTACAAGTGGGGTGTCAGTGCCGTCCTAGAAAAGGACAGGTTTTAGACCAGTTGGCAGGAGCAGGGCGAGTGTGGCATGGGAAGAAAGACAAAAGCATCCGCTCAGAAGTGAGAGGGAAAATTCCATAACAATGAATCCTGTCTGGCAAGAAAGGAGGCAAAGACTTTCGTCATCAAAGAAAGCATTTGAGCTAAAAGATCGCACTGACCTCTGGTTTGGAAATGTGTCTCTTTCTAAGATCAAGTGCAATCTCAGTTACTGAGATAATGTAAGAGATGCTATGAGGTCAATTTCAGACCTATACTGAATAATCTTGCTACCTCCATGTCTAAAGCATTTAAAAAACCAAATCTAAATCCAGGATTTACCCAGATTCACCGGTTAAAGGTTTCAAGTTTGGAGTATTGCAGGTGAGAGGTTTTATCCCGATAGACACCAACAGTAAACATGAACTATAGATAGGTGTGGAACACAGAATTTGTCCTTCAAGTAGGTAGGCTTTTTAAAAATAAGTCATGGTATTCTCCTGTCAATTATACTTCTTGAAAATAACAATATTTTTTTATTCAAGTATATTTGGCATACAATATTATATAGTTTCAGGTGTACAATATAGCAATTCAATATTTATATTCCTTATGATGTGATCGCCGCAATAAGTCTAGTAACCATCTGTCACCATACAAAGTTATTACAATATTATTGATGGTATTCGCTGTTCTGGACACTACATCCCTGTGGTTTACTTATTTTATAAATAGAAATTTATACCTCATATTCCTCTTCACCTTTTTCACTCATCCCCAACCCTCACCTCTAGCAGGCATTAGTTTGTTCTATGAGTCTGTTTCTGTTTTATTTTATATTTTGTTTGTTGTGTGGTTTTTTTATTCCACATTTAAGTGAAATTATATAGCATTTTTCTTTGTCTGACATACTTCACTTAGCATAATACCCACAAGTATATATACATACATATATATATATATATATCAGATCTTTATCAATTTTTAAATGGACACCTAGATTACTTTCATATCTCGCCATTGTAAATAATGCTGCAATAAACATAGGGATGTGTTATTTTTTTGACCAAATACTCAGAAATGGAATTGCTGTGTCCTAAGGCAAATCCATTTTTAATTGTTTGAGGAACCTCCACACTGTTTTCCACAGAGACTGCACCAATTTGCAATTCCACTAACAGTGCACAAGGATTCCCTTTTTCTCTAAATCCTCTCCAACACTTGTTGTTTGTTGACTTTTTGAAAATAGCCACTCTGACAGGTGTGAGGTGATAACTCATTGTGGTTTTGAATTGCATTTCTCTGATGATTAGTGATGTTGAGCTTCTTTTCATGCCTGTTGGCCATCCATATGTCTTCTTTGGAGAAATGTATACTCGGGTCCTATGCCCAAATTTTAATCAGATTATTTGTTGTTGTTGTTGTTTTTATGCTCAGTTGTGTGAGTTCCTGATATATTTTGGACATCCCTTATCAGGTATATCATTTGCAAATATCTTCTTCCATTCAGTGAGCTTTCTTTTTGTTTTGTTGATGGTTTCCTTTGCTGTGCACAGGATTTTCATTTTAATATAGTTCCATTTGTTTATTTTTGCTTTTGTTTCCTTTGCCCAAGGAGACAGATCCAAAAAGATATTGCTTTTATTGTATTTCCCATATTTATGTTCTATCTACTTTTCCCTGAGATCCAAATTAAGTCCGATGACATCACAGTCCCAGTTTGAAAGTGATGTCTTTGCTCTCTGTCCTTGGACTCTCTCTGGTTCTCTTCC
>NW_006289393.1:596213-609524 GCF_000327345.1 Myotis davidii | reverse complement strand
TGTATTTTTAGGTTTCAGAACATTATAATTCTTTGGACACTTTCCCAATCTTTAATACTTACATGTTGGCGGGGAAAATATAAAGCCATCTTTTTTCTTCATAAAGTACAGTAAGCATCCGTGGGGTACTTACTATTACACATTGTGACAGGTCCTGGGGATTAGATAATCTGTGCCCCTAGAAAGCTCAGCTTGTACAGGGAGCTTGAGGTAAGGAGTATAAAAATTGGGCAGAAACAACATCCTGGTTCTAGTTACCTACAGATGTCTTAGCTTTGTTGAAGAAATTAGATTTTTCTAAATAACAGGCAACCAGTTTAGGACTTATGCTCTTTTGGTGAAATAAACTCCATCAATATGGGCTGAAAGAAGCAAGAGTGAAGGTCTGAGGCAAGTGGTGAGGAAGCTGCACTGAGAACAGATCCCTCACAGAGAAAATGCCTTCCCTCCTGCAGAGGGAGCAGTACCTCCTCCCACAGCTCCAGCTCAGGTTCAGCACAGGTTCCCCAGGTTCAGCCCCAGGGGGTCAGCTAGGGAACAGAGCGAATGTGTCTCATTGTAGTGGGGTTTCCTGTCCCTGCTGACAACAGGGTGGATCTCCTGGGACAGAGTGATCCGTGTGGCAGCCCCTGCTCCAAGGTGACCCTATCATTAATGAGTGACAGGGAATCTCAGTCATTTCCTGATCAGCGAGGCCTTCCTGGGGAGGACCAGGAAGAGGAAAGCTTTTCAGGGGGGCTGGGGGGGAGAGACAGGTTTAGCTCCGCTATTTAGTCACTCGCTTCGATATTTTTACTGTCCGAAGTCACAAAAGTTGTAACCAAGAGAAGCCAGGCTGCAGGTACCATTTTTAAAATGTCAGCAGCCTAACAGAAACATTAGACATAAATCACAAGTTATATTGTATTTGCAATGAAACAGATCAAATTTAATGTCCACAGAAAAGCCTCAGCAATTAGTAAAAAGATTAATATAGTGAAATGTCCCTGGCTTAGCAGGCCTCCCAAGCAAAGCCGAAATAAAGAATTGAGCATATCATCAAAGAGTGTGTGAATATTAATGCCCCAAAATCTAAGTCCCCAGGTCCCTGATGCAATTATTTTCTATTCACATTAATTGTTCCTAACAGATGACATTAATGCCTTTGAGTTAAAATGTGTCCATGGGAAGATTTCACAAGATCAATGCTGTTTAGAAATAAGGTCGCTTTTATAACCATTTGCTCAGATTTTAACCACTGCTCCACATAATGAGGTTAGCATGGTGATTGTTTTTTCATGTGAATACCAAAAGTTAATTTTCACACCAGCCAGTAAGTGTGTTGGGGTGTTAACAGTTTTCTTGCTACTTATTTTCCAGCCACTACTTATTTTTTTTCCCTGCAGCTTATTTCCATCACAGACTGACAGACTGTGAAAGTGTGATTATTGCTGATAAGCTATAATTTGCGCAAGCGTGTATATAGGACACCGATGAACTAGAATAAACTCTTTTGAGTCAGGATATGTATTATCCAATCCAGACATGTCAACTCTTTTGAGGTTTACCTGTCCAAGGCAGGGTTTTGGAACAAAGAATGAAACCATCACGAGTCAATGTTTCTGCTTGTTTTCACCTAGAAACTTCACTCACGCCTCTTAGATCTTTCATCCGGAGATTTGCTAGCAGAGGTGGAACAGAGCCGAAGTCTGACACAGACACGAAGTGATGTTGAGACGCATGTGAGTTCCCCGGTGCCTTCAGAACACTTGTGTAGGTGGCTGTTTCTCCTCCGTCAGGTTCGATGTCGTGAGTGAACCGCAGCGTGCCTCACTGAAGCAATGTCAGGCAGAGGAAATGCTTCCCTGTGATCTCTGAAACTCAGGCTCCCGGCCCCCCGCTGAGAGAGTGAGCGGAAAGTGTCACTCTCGGCAAAAATATCATAAATCTTGGCTTTGTCCCCACGATACCTTTTTGGGTATTGATTACATCTCAGAGTCTCTGAGAAATGGTCAAGGAGCTTTTTATTAAAGCCCATGTTCCATATTAGTCATCCTCCTTTCATGATATATTATGTATGAACTTTTAAAAATTCATGGGCTGTACAGTTTTTTCTTCAGCGAGGGTTAGCTTTGTGCTTATTTGGCAAAACTTTAACCAGCATGGCTTTTAAGTAGCGTTGACCTAAAAAAAAGTAACTTGGAAAAAAAACCACAGCCAAATAAATATATATTGAAAAATCTTTTGCTTAAAACAATGACAGATGAACATTGTGAATAACTGGCTTTTTATTTTACTGTATAATTTTTCTAAGTATAGATAGGATATCCTTTATCAAAGGTAAATGTTCTCAAGTTAGATTGAAATGAAATTTTAGTGGAATTCCATCACTTTAAATATTTATGAATATCTTAATGGTATCCTATCTGTAATATGGCCTTAAGGTCAGGAATATTTTAAATGTGCAGTTTTTATCCGAGGAACTCTTGCCTTTATCCTCTCTATCCTTTTTCTTAGCTAAAATTATGGATTTTGTATGGCATTTTTCACAGTAAGGATGTTAAAGCACATGAGTGATTCAAGATAGGAATCTAAAATATACTTTGAATAGTGCAAATGAGGTGTATTTTGCCAAGTAAATCAAAATAAGATAATGTTGCAGTGGAAGCCAGTATACATTTTTTTAAAGAAGAATTTTAATAATCATTATTTTTCAATTACAAATTATAACTCTTCACGGTAAGATATTTGGTAGATATGTCCAGGAGGTCTGCTGTTGTTAGGGCCTTACTATAGCATAGTGGCTAGGATCTGGGTCTGACATCAGAATCATATCAGCTGGGTGCCCTTAGATATTAACACCTCACTGCCTCAGTTTCCCCATCTGAAAATGAGCATAACGATGGCTGGGTGTTGTTGTTTTTTCTGAGGATTGTGGTGAGGATTATGTGAGATAATACATAAACTGTACTTAACATAGTGCCCGTTAACAATGGTTTCAATAATAAGCTCTCTTCTGTTCTTCATAAGAATGTGGCACCATGCCTCAGCCGCACAATGACATGGCAAAGATGGAGACTGGTAACTGAGGATGGTATTTACCAGCGTGTCTCTCTGGCAGCTCACATCAGTGATCCCTGGAAACAAAACATACACTCTGTTGGCTGTTGCTCATCACGGCTCCTGCATGCAAGGCGGCAGACAATGATGGCCTGTCAAGTATCATCTAGGGCCCCTGAGGGAGGCTCTAAATTTATGATTTAGTTAAAGAGCCAACACATGTATATAAAAACATCCTAATATATAAAGAGCCAGGGTCTGTCACAACCTAAACGTCTGTACGGATGACCGAATACCAGGCTACAGTCCCAGCTAGCGAGGCAGAAGTTAGTCCTGGGTCCCGGCGGCGAGGCGGGAGTCAGTCCTGGGTCCCAGCTGCCCATAGCAGGAGTCACTCCTGGGTCTCAGCCACCTGCGGCGCAGCAGTGGGAGGGAGCTGTGGACTCTGGCCGCCTATACTGCAACAGTGGGAGGGAGCTGTGGGAATGGAGCCATGCTGCCATCAGACTAGCCTCTGGGTCCCTCCCCCCACCCACAGGCTCCAGGGAACCAGTGCCATGCTGCCATCTGACTAGCCTCTGGGTCCCTCCCCCCACCCACAGGCTCCAGGGAATCAGAGCCATGCTGCCATCTGACTGGCCTCTTGGTCCCTACCCCCCACCTTCAGGCTCCAGGGAACCAGAGCCATGCTTTGATCAAACTGGCCTCTTGGTCCCTCCCCACCGCCTGCAGGCCTGGGGAACCAGAGCCATGCTGTGATGGGACTGGGCCCTACCCAAGGGGTCCTGGATTGTGAGAGTGTGCATGCTAGGGTGAGAGACCCTCCCCACCTCGAGTGCAAGAATTTTCGTGCACCAGGCCTCTAGTTTATAATAATAGTAGCAACACCTAAAAGTTACTAAGCATTGTTATACACTAGGAATTGTTCAAAATTAACAATAATCTTATGTAAGGGGTGTTTTCATTCTCTCCACTTACGAAGAAAGAAGCAGAGGCATGGATGAGTTAAGTAATTTTCCCAATGTCAAAGTTAGCAAGTGGAAACCCAGGATTTAAACAAAACTAATAGCCTCAGAATCCAAGCGCTCAATCACAGAACAGTGACTCAATAGAGGAGATAATCCTGTATGATAATCATGTGCTGTGAAGAGAGAAACAGCAGGAAAAAGAGCTCATTTTACAGCTGTGATGTCAGAGATTCTGAGTCCCTTATTAAATTCAAACATCGATTGTCTAAGGTGAGAGAATGGTGGGAGAATTTCCCAGTAGGGAGGACTAGCTGCTTCCTCTTCTTTGCAGGGAATTACTCTGCAATCTCTCTCTCACTCTCTCTCTCTCTCTCTATCTCTCTCTCTCTGTCTCTCCCCCACACACACACACACACACACCACATTCCACTGCCCATGGCCATACCTTTGTACCTTTGGTCCTGCTCAGCTCGGCCCATGTCGGACTGTGAGATCACACAACATGCTACCATGATATCCACAGAATAGGTAGACCTTCTCATAGCTGCTCCTAGAGGCTTTCTACACAAGGCATGGAGCCTGGGCCAGCAGCAACGAGGTACCTGGGAACTTGTTAAAAATACCACAGCTCAGGTCCCACCTCAGAATGAATGATAATCTGTATTGAACAAGATCCTGGATGATTCGTATCCACACTAAAGTGTAGAAGCCTGGCTTGAGACGTGTCCCAATGTCAAAGTTAGCAAGTGGAATAACCAGGATTTAAACAAAACAAATGGCCTCAGAATTCAAATGCTCAATCACAGAACAGTGACTCAATAGAGTAGATAATTCTATATGATAGCTGAGATGACATGTCTCTGCTAAACCAACCCCACCTGCCTCCATGACATGGATGGGCCTTTCCCACCTCCTAGAGACTCTCCTATCACATCTGGGCATCTCAAGTTCAAAGTCAAGGGAGAGGCAGCCATTTCTTCCTCCTCCCGCTCACCTTCCTAGTTCTAACTTCCTGTCATCTGAATCCAGCACCTAAGCCATGGGTGCACACATGGGCAACAACTGGACCAGAAAGCTTCCTTGTTAAAAGAGGCCTAGGAATGGAGTGAGGTGGCAATCACAATAATGCTGATAAGTGTGTTGGGAAGGGATAGGTGGGAAATATAAGCTTCAGTATCTTGGGAAAAGGTGGAATATAAACTGTAGTGAAGCCACGCAGAGTATGAAAAGGGCCATTGGGCAGGCTTAGGTCTGGGTGGTCGTGCAACACACATCTGTCAGAGAAAAGCTAGTCCTCAGTAACCCCCCACGTACTTACTCGGGCAACCAAATATGAGAGACAGAATGAGAACACAGGAAGCACACCACAGAAGTGACGCCCAGTGTGACATTTCCGAGGCTTCCTTCAGGGTGTCCACATGGCCGCAGTCCCGAAGCCAGACGCCAGGTGTGTCTGTGCAGTAAGACCACAGGTTGGAGGCATCGGTCGTGATACAAATATGAACTCTCCTTAAGTCACATCCAGCAATAAACAAGGTCATATTAATAGATCTCATTAAAAGCTGGAGTTTAAGACAAGTTTTTCCTTTAATTGATATTTACAGTCAAATTCCGGGGGGGGGGGGGGGGGGGGAATTTTGATAAGGCGGGGGGGGGGGGGAACGGGGGGGGAATAGAGTAGTACAATATTTTTTCGGTCATTTTAAGATCACTTAAAGAGATTGTTATGCCACAAAAATGAAGTATTGATAGCAAGGCAGATGCCTAACAGTGGAAATCTAGCATGATTAAGCGTTATGGATATTGATTAGGCAGCAAATTAGACAGGCCCTCTGTACGGAGGTAGGGGTTTCAGATTCACCACAAGTACTCTCAGTACAGCATTATCTTCACTCCCCAGCCAGTATTTAGTCACCGTCAGTTAGAATTGCATTTGGAGGACACTGATAAGTACTCGGGTACTAAAGGCACCTATAAAGTGTCAATAAATTGCATACTTAAGAGGCTTTGCCATTCTGCAAGTGACACAAAGACAGATGGTTCCCCATCTAAGTGTTCCTGAGACAAAGCGTTACATAGATAGGAGAGCGGAATTAGACGGTAATGGAGAGAGTCCATTCCCATGGTCGGGAGCTCAATTAATTTAGCCTGTCCAGTTTGTGTTGCTTCATCTGTTACGTGAGGGGCCCATGAAGTGGCTGTGAAGAAGAGCTGGGATGTTTACAACTTTGTCACTGGTGGCTCATGCAGACCCACTAGAACTTGAACCACCTAGATCTTCGGCCTGGGTACCAGATCTATTTGATAAGACAGCCTTTACCATTTGGACAGCCAACTGATAGGAAAGTCCCATTATCTTTCAGAACCTCCTTAGTCCTGAGGTTGGTGTTGCAGTGTGCATGGCCTTCTGGAAGGTGGCACAGAAATGCCCCGGCATCGGATTCCTGACTTAGCATGAGGCATCAGAGCCGGAAGGGGCCACGGGGTAATCTGGTAGAACTGCCCAATTCTACCAGGTCCATGGAGTCTGTGGAAGCCAACTGTGTTCCTTGCTCAAGCTCTCCTGTCTGTGGCAGGGTGTACCAGGTGCTAGGCTCTCCGTCCAGCGCTTATGTTCTTAAACTCCAGCCAAAGATATGACCCTGGTTTCTTCCTTTTGTAGCATTAGAGTCATGTTTTGATACCGGTCTGCTTCCTTGACCAGCATGACTGGATAAAATGGGAAACTTCCATTAGGTGACCTTCTACCTAATGAGGATGGTAGCTCTCAATAATCAGGCACTACCTAGTCCAGATACTGTGCCATATGCTTCCCATCTAGAACCCCAGCTGGTCCCTGCAGTAAACCCTAGAAGGTAGGCAGTATTGTTATCATTCACTTTTTAAAAAGAAAACTGTAGCTCTGGGAGATTGGTTTGCTCTATTAACTTCTGCCTCACTAGGAGGTTGGGTGGTATCTCCTGTCCCCTGAGCAAAGCCCCAGCTCAGAGCTTCCCTCCTTTTTTGCCAGCTGAGCGCCAAGTCAGGAGCCCCTGCTTTGAAAGGCCCTGGCATGGGGGTTGTCCTCCCCGGGCAACTCTGTCCCCGCAGTCGCTGCAGCAGCAGTGAGCTGTCTCTCTCCAGCACCTGCAGCGAGTACTCCAGCGGCTCCTCCTGCACATGGCACGATGGGAAGAACCTCAGGAGAAGGGTAAGGCCTCCTTTCAAGGCGCATCACCGTCAGAGTGAACCAGGAAATAATCTTCTAGGAGCAGGTGGGAGGTGGGCGGGAGGGCTAAGGAGGAAATGACCATTTTTCTGAGTACCTGTTCACTTACTCCTCGCAAAAACTATGTAGGGAGATAACGGTGTCCCCTTTATGAGGCAGAGGAACCAGGCTCACACAAGGTTAAGTTACTTGCCAGAAGTCGCACAGCACATGAGGAGTGGAATGTTGATTTGATCCCCACTGACTTGGACATAGTGGGAGGGAGTTGGGAAGACGAAGACAGTTCCCTCCGTGCTTCGGTGGAGCCTGGAACATGGAGCCCTGGCCTGATGGAACTGTCCACACTACAGACCAACTCAGACGCTTCCCATTAGCTTTATGAACATTCCCCATCACTGTGTTGCTCAGAGAGGCCTGTTACTGTTCAGTGCTAATGAGTCAGCAAGACCACGTGCCACGCCACTCCAGACTGAGCATCCCATGAGAGTGCCAAGAGAATTTTGCTTCTTTTTTTTCCTGGAGAATAGGGAGAATGGTAGATTATCTCAATAAATGGCCAGAATTTTGGGAGTACTGTTCACTTTGTAAAAATACACTGCTCAAAAATAGCATATATTATATTAACCTTTTCTACTCAATAGTCTCATAAAAGGTTAAGTTACTTGCCAGAAGTCACACAACTAATTGACTATAAATTGGAGGGTAGCATGATAGAGAAAGAAAGTACAATGGTAGATGACCGGCACCAGGGCTCAGTGAGGGTCGGCATGTCCCTATTTCGATGCCGGGAGTCCCTTTACCAGGCTTGCAGATAACTCTACCGCTGGAATGAGTCCCATCTACGAAGTGGGCTCACACAACCAGAGATTCCTTCATGCTTTTTCCAAATATCTTTGCACAGTGATGTAAGAAAGTATTTGAAATAGCTGTTTTTGCAGTTTCCTCATGTTGAAGAAAAGCCAAGAGTAAATGAGAATAGAAACCCCAAATCAGACAGTTTGGAGGTCATTTTTTTTTTACTCTTGTAAATTAAGTTTACAATTTCAGAAGCATGAAAACCAGAAAATTCCATTAACTTCCAGAAAATGTTGGTGAAGGGGTAACGTTGTCATACCCTGAACAATAACTCAGGGAAGGATTTTAAACTAGAATTTGGGGCTTATTCCCTTGGACTCAGACTTCTAATACAAAGTGAGCAGTCTGGGGCATTATCAAAACTGTCCCTTTGAAGGAGATGTTTGGGGTTGTGAATAATGACTGCTAGGGGCCTGGCGCTCACCCAACTGGGAAGATGGTCAGGGATGGCCCCTCTCTTTGCCACTGGCTCCCAGAGCTCCTTGCTCTGCTGTTTTGCCCTCACACTCCTTTTTCTTCCTCTCAGAGCCTTTTTTGTTATTTTCTTTCTACCTTTTGGCTGAAATTCTTTTAATTAGAACAATCTTTCATCTTCTAGGGAAACGTCTTTCCTGAAAACGGCGCAATAAGGTTCTTAGGACACTCAGGTGGCCGTGATCCAGAGATTTCAGGGTCCTGGCTCAGAATGGCTGTGGTGTAGGAGCACACCTGCCACATAGCACAGAGAAAAGTCCCAGTTCTCAGGGATCCAGCAAACTAGACACAGTCTTACAACAATAGCTCAAATTCATATTACTTAAGGAACTTCTACAGTTCTTACTCTGTGCCAGGTACTCATTTAGTATTAACTTATATAATATATATAATAATAAATATAATATATATAATATGAATTTGAACGTGAATACAATATTAACTTACATACGAATAAATATATAGCCAATGGTAGTATATTGTAGTCAATAAGTATACCTTTTTACTGCTGTTATGTTTAGAAACAATGCTGTTTTGTTTAGAAACAGAAAAAAAGCCCGCATGATATACTTAGCCTGCCCGCTATGGAGCAATTTGGCCTAATGAGTAACTACCATGTGCCACACAGTTTTGTTAGCACTTCCTAGGTATTAGCTCATTTAACATTCAGGATAGCTTATTAAATAGCCCCCCTTACTCCCCCATTTTATAGATGAGGAAACTGAGGTGCTGAGAAATTAAGGAACTAGCCCAAGATCTCATAGCCAGGAAGTAGCAGAGCTGGGCTGTTGATTCCAGAACCTTCACTCTTAACCACTGAGCTACACCGGCCTTGTTGAATCAGCCTAAAACTTGGAGGAGTTGTTCCAATTGTTGGGATGGATTTGTTCCCAAAAAGGCCAAGAATGTCCTTTAAAAAAATGTGCAGAACTGTAGTCCAGTCAAGAAATAGGAAAGGACTGTGAATTAAACCCAAGCCCCTGCCTCGGCAGCATCTTTCAGCCAACTGCTCCCAGAGCAACTCTGCAAAGAATGAAGCTGCCTGTGGGACATGCCAGCTCCGCCCGTGGTCTCTCCCATGGGGATTCATGCTTTTTTGCTTTTTTTTTCAAGTTTCCAAATTGTTCCAAACTTTTCTCACGTTATTGAGTACCAGAACCTCCTGTGTACAGCTGATTGAGGAATGTGGCCAATCTCACCGGGCAGAGATCCTGGGCCCTGGGAGGTTTGCAGCCACTGG
This sequence comes from Myotis davidii, assembly GCF_000327345.1. NCBI lineage: Eukaryota > Metazoa > Chordata > Mammalia > Chiroptera > Vespertilionidae > Myotis > Myotis davidii. The sequence continues at coordinate 599,740 of NW_006289393.1, read as the reverse complement.
CCCTGGGACAAATTAAACCACAGCACGGGAAGGTTCTGGAGAGGAGAGGGGTGTGGATGGCCGGGTGCTGAGCACATCTTCTAAGGGTTGATTAAAGCAGCCTTTTCAAGCTCTCGCTGGGTACTTAGAGCCTGTCTTCTCTCCTTTATTGTGAATGTGACTGTGGAGATCATGGACATTCTCAGAAAGCCAGGCTGTGGCAGTCCGCTCACTGGGTGGTCTATAATTCCCAAACTCACTGACAGGATTTCTTCTGATTTCCGAAGGACTTTTAATGGTGCAGGGGAAGAGGAGGGTGGAGGGGAAGCACAAAGAGCATCTATCCGCAGCACTTAGGACCCTGAAGAATTTTTTAAAGCAAATATGCTAGAGAGCATTATGCTAAGCCAAATAAGCCAGTCAGGGAAAGATAAGCATCACATGATCTCACTCATATGTGGATAATGAACAACATAAACTGATGAACAAAAATAGACCCAGAAGCATAGAAACATCAAACAGACTGTCAAACCTCAGAGGGAAGGCCGGGGAGGGGAGGGTGTGGGAGGGAGATCAACCAATGAACTCATATGCATAGATATTCAACCCACAGACACAGACAATAGGGTAGTGAATGCCTGGGAGTGGGGGTGGGGGAGTGGGAAAGATCAGTATGAGAGAAATGGGGACATATGTAATACTTCCAACAATAAGAATTTTTTAAAAAAGAAAATAAATAAAACACAGATAAACAATATATATTGTTGATAGCAAGAGTAATTTTTATGAAAATCTCTTAGATGTAAACAAATGTTCACAGCTTACTGAAAAGCTGAGATTCCAGTGTAAGAGTCTGACACATTTTCAACCTCTGCCTGTGAGCACATGGTTAGTGTTGAGAGTTATGGGACAGAGGTTAGCTGGTGTGGAGATGCCAATGGTAACTGCACTCTTTGTCAAGAAGAATTAATGGTGACATTCTTCACCATTAATTTTACAGCCTTAAAAAAAGGCATTAGGTCAGTGCCCACATCCCACCAGGTCTCCTGTGTGCTGGTTTGTGATTAAACTGCAAGTTCCATTGGAGAGAGGTGCGGCGATAACCTATGATCTCTATTATGACATTGACTGATATAGAGGGGAGAAAAGAAACTGATCTTAACTCCGGCGGTACGGCATCGAGATGAAGTTGTGCAGGCCCCAGAGCCAGGCTGCCTGGGTTCAAAGCCCCACAGGCCACTTTGGAAGTCAGTCGTAGGAAGAACCCAGGAAACTAGAGTTCACACCCTTGCACCAGCTCTTCCTTAGCTGTGTGATTTCCAACAGACCGATCTTGCTGAATCTCAGGTTCCTCCCTAGTAAACAGGATGGCAATGTGTCCTTCATGGTGTTGTTCTGAAAATTAATGTACCTTAAACTGACCTTCCCAGTTTGGATCCTTGCTATCACATTTCTTCTGGAAATCATTCTTCCCTTTTTTAAACTAAAGCAAACCTAGCCATTTTTCAGTGGCTAGGTAGATTTTTAAACAAGGCAACACCTTACCTTATGTGGTTTTCGAAGTTTTTCCAAACAGACGTATGGTCTCTCTCCCCTGAACTTCTATGTAAGTGGTTGGTACACAACAGGTGCTTAGGCAACGTTAGTTCCCTCCTCTGCCCTTCCATGTCCTGTTACCAATACTATGAAAACATATGAATGTCTGTGTAGAATGCAGTATGTTTTTCTATGTCATTTCTTGGTCACTTCTCCAAAACTAACCCAAGTATTGGATACTGTCTGAGGACAGGAAATTGACTTTTCTCAGTTAGTAGGTGAGTCATCACTATGGGTTCTAACAGCAAATGCCCACTGCTATTTGTGTGGGTGTATTTCCCAGGTATTCCCTGCATGACAAAGTCATGAAGTCACATGACGCTGTAACCATCCAGAGTTAGAATGGAAGGCACCATAAAGACATGGGCTAACTTACTTTTCCATTCATCCTCTACCTCTCATGTACACTGAGGCCAAACTGTCTTTGGTTATTCCCTAAATGTACCTTAAACTGACCTTCCCAGTTTGGATCCTTGCCATCACATTTCTTCTGGAAATCATTCTCCCCATTTTTAAACTAAAGCAAAACTAGCCATTTCTCAGTGGCTAGGTAGGTTTTTAAAAAAGGCAATACCTTACCTTATGTGGCTTTCGAGGTTTTTCCAAACAGACGTATGGTCTCTCTCCCCTGAACTTCTAGAGCACCCATTTGTGCCCTTGACTTTCAGTTATTTGTGCTCAAGCCCTCTCCTCTGCTGGGTGCATGCTGCTTGAGGGCAGGTCCTTATTCTCTACTTCTTTAAATGATACACTGCTTAGCTCAGAGCCTGGCAAAGTAGAAATCTGCTTCATAGTTAATTAAGTTGCATTAATTCATGTATGCATGTATTGTGAATATTTGTCAGCCACTAGAACAAAGGAAGTTCAGGGATGGACTTCCGTTATAAAAGTGTGATCCACAGGACTCTATCCTTTCTGATCTCTGCTTTTCCTTCCTAGCCATCATCACAAAACTGGGATAAAAGGCTAAGTATTGACTCCTCGCTCCCAAGTGGCTTCGCTAGTCCTACCGACGAACTACCTCTGACGCGAATCAAGGAAAGCCACATTCTGGAAGGACTGAGAAAGCTGCAGAAGCGAACAGTGTTACTTGAACCTCCCTCCGTGATAACCAAATGGGGCTATAAAGATTGCATGAACTCCAATGAAGGAATATATTCTCCAGGGATCAAGAGTAGCCCCAAGGAGCATCCCCCCTGCAAAACAGCAGACATGGGGGGCGCCTGCAAGGAGCCCCACCAGGCATTTGTTTATGACACAGATTGCCACGAGGGCGCCGATGAGGACTCTGCCTCCTTAGCGTGGGCCCAGGCCTTTCCCAGCCAGGCCTGCAGGCTGCATGGCTGTCAGCTGACCCACAGCGTTTCAGACAGCCTGTTCAGCTGGGAGCCGAACGGAAGACACTTTTCAGAAGGCGTTTACCCCGGAGAGAGACCGGGAAAGCGGGGAAGCGGTGCCAGCAGCTGTTCCTCGGAGAGGCAGCTGTGCCCACGTGTGCAGGTGCCTCGGGGACAGAGCGAGGGGGGTCCCCGCAGCCGGGGCCGCGTGGCTGTCAGCCTCCAGCTTTCAGACACGGATGACAACGACACCCTCGACGAGCTGCACATCGGGAGCAGTGACGAGAAGAGCCCCTCGGACCTGTCATTGGCCACGGACACGGACAAGTCCACGGAGAACCTGGACACTCTCGTGGGGCTGGGGAGGCCGCCGCTCGGGCCTCCCGGGGAGGAGGAGCGCGCGCCCAGCCACGTGGAGAGGCCGGGGACGCTGGGCCTCCTGCGGCGGCAGCGGGTGGTCAGGAGGACGTCTTCGGAGGAGTGTGTGACCATCGTATTCGATGCGGAGGATGGCGAACCCATTGAGTTCAGCTCTCAGCAGACGGGGGTTGTCACCGTCACCAGGAATGAGATCGCCATTGCCCAGGCCCCGCTCCCCACGGCGGGGCCCACGGG
>NW_006289393.1:595125-595740 GCF_000327345.1 Myotis davidii | reverse complement strand
CGCCGGGCAGGTCGGTCTCCCTACTCATCAGGCCCAGGTATGACTGTGTGCAGCCTGCCCGGCCCGAAGCCAGGGCCCCCCACGAAGCAGCAAGGGCTGCCCTCAGAACCCACCTCCTGAAAGGATCCTCTGCGCCTGTTCTTTCCTCGAGCCAGGCCGAAGTGCCGGGGAGGAAACCGTCCGTGGCCTTCCAGAAGCCCCTCCTCGCTCACCCCCTGGTCCCCCCAGAAACGGGGATGCAAACCAGGTGCCCCGCATACATGCCCTCCGGCTCATTGGTCATGATGGCCCCGGGGCTCCCTAAAGACTCTCCAAAGAGAGGGGACTCCCAAACCCCACCTCATCAAACACTTGGGGCCACACACACAGACGCGGGGCTACGGGTCCCCAAGAACTGCCCTGCAGCCCATGAGCCACTGGAGACGGCAGCCTCCGAAAGTCTGTCTCCAGGAAGACAAGGGCCCGCGGATGACAGCGGCTCCGCATCGCCCAAGCCTGCCTTCTTGGGGGTGAACGAGTCGCCACCATCTCAGGGGAACGGTCCCTCTGCCTCCTCCAGAAGCCATAGCGCCCCCCACGGGGGTGCCAACCCTCCCGAGAAGGGGGCCCTGCCGC
>NW_006289393.1:594790-595085 GCF_000327345.1 Myotis davidii | reverse complement strand
GGGCACGGCCTGCCGCTGAGTGTACAGGCACCGGATCACCTGGCCAGGGGGCTGCCCCTGGATGCAGCGACAATGCCAGAGACCCTGGAACATCGCGCCCCTGGGGCCGCTGGAATTGAAGGGGCGGAAAGCAGGTCCGTGAAGAGATCGCTCTCCTCCAACAAGCCCCACCTGAAGCCGGCTCTGGGCATGAACGGGGCGAAGGCCCGCAGCCAGAGCTTCAGCGCCCACGCGGGGGAGAAGCCGCCCACGCCGCCCATGGAAGGGCCGGGCCGGGTCTGAACTCAGATCATCA
>NW_006289393.1:591475-594538 GCF_000327345.1 Myotis davidii | reverse complement strand
GGGCCCACCCGCCACGGCAGGCTGCCCACGGGCCCCGCAGAGCCCAGGGAGCACACAGTGCCCAGGCGGTTTTGCAACCGGCAGGACCGCCAAGCTAGAAGCTTCTGGAAGGCATCCAGATCCTTCTATAACCAGGACTGCTGCTGCGAGCCCAGAAGCCCCCCTCTCACCCTCCATCGAAGAAAAGGTCATGTTGTGCATTCAGGAAAACGTGGAGAAGGGCCAAGTGCAGACAAAGGCCACGTCTGTGGAAGCCAAGCCACGGCCCGGGCCTTCCTTTGCCAGCTGGTTCGGTTTTCGGAGGAGCCGACTCCCCGCTCTCAGCAGCAGGAAAATGGAGGCCTCCAAACCCAAAGTGGAGAAGAAAGACGCGAAGGGCTTGGGCTTTGGACACAGGCAGCTGAAAGCAGAGCGGAAAAAGGAGAAAAAGAAGTCTGAGCTGCAGAGCGAGGTGGAGAGTGAGCTTTGCAGGGACGCGGCGCTGGCGGGTCCTCCAGGCGCCGGCTTCCACAGCAAAAGTAGCCGGAAGGCAGCACAAGACATTTACGAGCAAGTGAAGTTGGAACCGAGAAATAGACCCAGTCCTGTTGCATGTCCAACAAAAGATACCTTTATGACCGAGCTTTTGAGCAGGTAACGCCTGGGCCAAGCGGGTGGGGATGTGGAGGGCCCCTCCCCCCCACGCAGGGAGAGTTGTTTGCTTAATGAACATTAAATGCCAGCCAAGCATGCCTTTCATACAAGCAGAAACACATAATAGCAGCCTTTTATACATTAGCCAGAATTTAAACAATGAAATAAAAGTTAGCAATGAAGTGATCATTTAGTCCATGTTACTTTGTTAACCAAACCAATGGTCTTTGAAATTAAAGAATGGTAAGTTTTATCAAGGTTGAAAGAAATTCAGCCCACACTAGGAAGCATGAATGTACCCACATGGCATGAAATGGAAGCAAATTAAATGCACGATTCAGAGTATGCCAATCTCATTGATTGTACCGAGCAAACGGATACTTAGAAACTTCCAGAGGAAATTACATTTCCTGCCAATCTTAAGCCAGAAATGTAGTTAGCAATCACTTTGCAGTGTTTTTTTTTATCCCCCAATCTCAGGAGCAGTCATAAAAATAAAGTATTCTATTATCAAATTTAAAGTGACACACTCCTGGAATATCAGGTGAAGATCTGATCAAGGTCATGGGGAAGCGCTCTCACTCAGAGGGTTAAAGACAGAGCGATGTATGCAGGTTACTTTAAACATTAAGGCACTGGGAAGAGTAGAGTGATTGAAGAAGAGCAATGTCATTTATCAGAGGAATCACTTTCTACCTGCAGAGTTGATAAGAGAGCAGCTCAACAGACAGAAAGTGGATCAAGCAGTGTTTCCTGCAGGAGCGTGTTAAAGGGCAGCTCCCAGGGCTCCTGTCGCACCAGCGGCCCCAGCAGCACTCAAGGAAACCACAAGAAAACCCTCAAAACCAAAGCCGAGGCAGAGATGCCCAAGGGCTCCCTGGTAAGTGCTCCACCATCCGGGGTTTGAGCTGTTTGATTCTGTGACAGGCTGGTTGGGGTTCTCTCTGCCCTTTGCTGGTGAAAATATATGGGCAAGAGATTTTGGGGTAAAGAGAAAGTTAAAGCAGAAGAGAATAAAAGAGAGAAATCCCGGTGACAACTCTAGCAGAGGGATGGCTCCCTGTCAGCTCTTTTCAGAATGATGGTAATCACAGTGCAGGCAAATGAGGCTGCTGGTGTCATCTTAAAATTACACCCTCGTGCTGGGACTCTGTGGGGATGTTTATTTCCAGCATTTCAGCAACACAGAAAGGAATGAACATCATGTGAAAAATAAAAGTGCTAAACTATTTAAGGGAATATTGACTATTTTGACGATTTGATTTAAGCATTTCTTATTTTTCTGGAAGTGGTGTGTTCCACTTCACTCTACCCAAATAGGTGTTAAGACCAAGATATTCTTTCTGGAACTTGACTTCCTAGCACTTAGTTTTTTAATTGAGAGGTCCAGAACAAAGGGGGAAATTTCCTTCTAAAAAAATAATAAAAGAAGCCCTGGTGGGTGTGGCTCAGTTGGTTGGGAGTTGTCTTGTAGCCTAGAGGTTGTGGGGTCTATTCCCAGTCAGGGCACATGACTGGGTTGCAGGTCCCATCCCTGGAGGGGGTGCAACCGATCAATGTTTGATGTTTCTGACACTGTTTCTCTCTCACATCAATGTTTCTCTCTTTCTTCCCCTTCCTCCCTCTCTAAAATCAATGAAAGCATGTCCTTGGGTAAGGATGAAAAGAATAAAATAACATTTTTACATTTTCACAGGGAAGCTGCACTTACTGTCCTCATATTCTTTCTGTTCTTGAATAATAGATTTGTGATGTTCATTCTTTTGTTCCATAAGTTTTAAAGCACTTAAACAAACAAAAAAATCTCTTCATGGAATTACTTATTGTATCGTATATTTTTATCCTCTTATAAAAGAGATTTTGCAATATAATACATGCTCTCATTTTCATAGGGAAAACTTGAAATATGAAGTAATTATGCATTTTTCTAGAGTAGTTCAAAAATAGAGGTTTTAGAAGTAACTATGATTGGTGTTATTAGTTATTAACTATTAGTTTAATGACTAATTGATGTTTAGGGTTCCTTAGCATTTTACTGACATACTGTAATTTGAGGCAAATGCACATAATAGCTCTGACTCTAAAGAGATACAAGGCCTTTTATTTTCAAACTCTGGGATCATATGCAGACTATGCTTCTTGCAAAAGTTTTTATTTTCTTCATTTTTACTCTTGACTTCCTTTGGTACCATTTCTTCTTTGAAAATGTAGACGCCCCCTGCATTATAAAACCACAAGTTATAAGCATATCTGAGGCTGCCCTTGTCGTGTCACTGTAAGGAAGGAGAGAGAACGGAACGTGTGGAAATGTGCAATATGCCAGAAATTCAATCCAGCTGATGGAAAACTGTGATAGCCCGGCAGAGCCTCTTATCAGGCACACTCAGTTTAACGGCGCCCCATTTAATGTGGTTCTGACAGGGGAGGGCA
>NW_006289393.1:569429-590279 GCF_000327345.1 Myotis davidii | reverse complement strand
AAAAAAAAGCAGCACATACTAATAAAACATCAAAATTTATCCCGTGGAAACATCCAGTGGTGATAAAATAGCACAATAATTATACAAATTATAATCTTAAATTCTGCAAAATGTTATCATTGCAACATACTTAACAGCAGTTCTGTTCTAAATGCTGTTTTGATGCCAATAAGAGCCATGCGTATTTGCCCTCCTCCTGCAAAGTTATCTAAACAACTAACTTTTCTAAAGACAATGCCTTCCAGGAGTTCCGCCTCCACAGGTCCCTTCCGGTTTCACTGAGCTTCACTGTGTTGTTTTCCTTTACAAAGAGCTTTACCATCCACATGTCATTTTCTTAGGAAACAATGAGTGTTAGGATGGCTCAGAGAAGAAGTATATGCAGAATTCCAAAAGAAAGCCATCCCCAAGTATCGGGTTTAATTCTAAAATTATGTTTGTATATTTGTCAGTAGTGAATTATTTTCTCGCTTTTCCCCATGTCTTTTGTAAGTTCATTCCTCCTTGCGTTTTCTGATGATAGGGATTAACAGATTATAATGGGCACCCTGATATTTAATGGTTACCTGCTATAGACTGGTGTTGGTACAATTCTTAACTACAACTGAGCCCAAAGGAGTTGGAGATTCACTATTAGAAGACATCCAAGTACCGACAACAAACTTAATCCAAAAATATCCTGTAGTTATTGCCTTTGAGTCACCTTCTACTTCTTACCAAATGGGACATTACCAATTTATATCTGTTCCTGGTAGAGTAATGTCTGAGAAATTTCTAAATCTCTAACCACCATTCTTTTCTGAGCCAAACATCTTGGTTTTGTGAGCACTCCCATCTTTGAAATGCCTTGCCATGTGGAGTTGTTCCTCTTGTGTCCATCTCTGGAAAATTTTGAATCTGGAGTAGGCAGTCCCTTACCCCCAGGAAGCTTCCCACAACCTCTCATCAGCTTCAAGCACTGTGTGACCATGAATGAAAGTTAATGTTAATTTCTGGCTACGAAAAAAATGTAATTAACAAGGGGAGTCTGCTACCAAAACAAATTATGCCCCTCATTGCCATAGGCAAATGGAATTTTCTAGTAACTCACCACTTTGCATTGAAATCTGTTGGTATGGATAGAGTTGACAGGTATGCCATTTTAAGACACACCCCCATTTTACATTCCTTTGTTGATTCTCCATCTATCAGATTCAAACTCAAAATTCCTTCTCAGGGGTCATCTGCTCCTCATGGGTCATTAGTCCAGGAGACCTGAAAGAACAAGGGGCCTTGTCTGCAAGCCCAGTTTATCTGATAAATCCCCACAGACCACATTTAGCATTTGCTGTTAAGCACATAAAACCCTGGGAGGTTCTGACAAGGAGCTGACAGGTGGCTTCTGTTGTCTCTCTTAAATATGGTACTTGGAGAGAGATGATGGGTAAGTTCCACAGAAAGGTCAGTAGGGAAGGAAAGCAGGGCAGTCACACACACGCACACACACACACACACACACATACACACACGCGCAGACACCCTCATGGAAATTTTTGCTACTCTTAAATAAGTGTAGTTTATGTATACTTGGAATGCTGCTTACATATCTAACTGTCAGACACTAAGAAAAACATAGTCACTCTTGGGAAGGTCTGGAAAGGATGGCAATAACAATACGGTGCACTCTGAAAAATTGAGTTATAGCAATGAATAGGGATAAGGAGTGCTCACGCTAAAACTGAAATCCTATGTGCCCCGGAACAGATCACTAGCCCTCTCTGAGCCTTTTTTTAAACTATAAAATGAAGATCTGGTTCTAATTATTAGATTCTTTGGTTTAGAATTTTATAGGCTGATGGAGATGATTCACCTACACCACAGCAGGTAGGTTAGCAGGGCACCCCTTTAAGTTTAAAATGGGGCACTTTAGAAACACCTAAAGGAACATGACCTAACAGGTGGAGGAAAATATGGAGCATATTGCCATAAGAACTGGCATGTGCTGAAAATTTGTTTTCCTTGCTGTTTCTATAAATAAAGACAGATGGTTCTTGTTGGATTATTAATTACGGGGCTTGGGGAATCCGTCAGTGGGTCTTTTGGTGGCCTTGTCACGAAAGGATCACTGAGCTCAGTGAACCTCAGAAGGAAAATAAGTAACCTGTTGGCCTCAGTGATGCTCAGAGCACTTTTCCTCTCTGCCATCCTAAATGTGCTCTGCTAGAAACAGTTACCCCAACATTCTCCCTCTGGAAATGCCAACACACAGGGAAATCCCTGCAGAGCAGACAGGATGGGAAAGAAAGTGATGAAACCTGGCCTCTGGGATATTCCACCCTAACAGCTCTGCTGTGGGTTCAGGTGGCCATCCGCACCCTATCTTGAGTTTGCCATTTTCTGGCTGTCAGCATGCACCGATTAAGCACCAATTACATTCTAACATTAACACTGTAGTCATAAAATGTAAGTAATTGTTCTTATTCCATTAAATATGAAAAATAGGAGGTAAAAAGTAGAAAGCTAAACTCAGCTCAAGGTCAGGATGCAACCATATGACTTTCTACATCATGACTATTAACATTAAGGGTTTCTTGGCATTCAACTCGAGCCCCTGAGCAAATCTACCGGCACCCTCTCATATGTGCCTAAGCAGAACCCCCTTTGCACTCATTGCACAGTTCACCTTATTATTACTGGCTTCCCAGGTGACTGGCTGGGGTGTATTTTTAAAAAGCTATTCCGGGTCATTTTGCCAAGGACCATAAGCCGTCTTGATATTGAGGCCAAGTCTATACTCAAACAGAAATCTGAGAATAAAACAGTACCCCCAAATAAACACACATCTCAAACCAGAGTTGCTGTGTTTGAATCTCAGTCCCGTCACTTGTGTAGTCACTCGTTCTGTCTGTTTCTCCAGGACCCTTATCTCTAAAATGGAACTAACAGTAGCACTTGCCTCCTCCTGTTGCCTTGAGGCCTGTGAGATCATGGGTGTGAAGAGCACCTGCTACAGAGTGTTCAGTAGTTCACTGTTTTTATCATTGTTGGTGTTGTAGATGATGATATTATTACTGGTGCTGCTAGATTGGGAAGTAGTGGGCCCGGGTTTTCGTTCCAGTGTTGCCACTTAAAACATGTTTAAGGAAACTTGCTGGGTCTCAGAATCCTCATTTGTAAAAGCCTGTAGTGTTAGTAGACGCTCTCTAGGGTACCATCTGATCCATGCCATTCAGCATCTGGGTATTCCAGCAGAAGTATATGGGAAATGTTTTTGACCTGGAAACTCTAGATAAATGCCTCGCTGCTCTAGTTCACTGAGCACGTGTCATAGTCACTTCATCATTCATTGTGCAAAGAACAAAAAAATATATCATTTTCTTAGAGAGTTATAGTCTTGGAAAGGGTCAGGTTATCTAAGTATATTTCTTTACTCTTATTAAAATTTGTAGTGGAAGCCACTGACTCTGGAGGAATATTATATTTCCTTAGACTTTAATTTTTCCTTACAGCTATGTGTTACTGACTTTATTAAGTATTAAAACCCAAAGCTGGTATCTGCAAAGTCTTATCTAGAATTAGGTGCCCTGTAAATTCTCATTTTCAGAGCTATGGTTATATTTTGGAAAATATGCTTTTATAATTAAAACTTGTACTAGAAATAAAGCCAAGAGATAGAATGGGGAAAAGTGGAAGGGAAAGAATATATATAATATATCTATAATAATAAAAGCTAGTTAGACCAGATGTCCTTCAGGATATCCTTCCTGATGACCTACCAGACAAAGCCAGGGCTGTAATGGAAGCCTGGGTCCTGGGTGCCAGAGGGAAGCCAGTGCTGACAGCCAGGGGAAGGAAGGCCTACTCTTGCACAAATTTCATGCATTGGGCCTCATATATATATATATGTATACGTACACATATACGTACACATACTAACATGTTAGAGATTATTCTGAGGATGGCAAATGATCTACTTAACATAATAAATAGAACTTAGAGTAATTTTTTGTTGCTGCAGGTAAAAGAGACAACTGAAAACCTGCAAGAGGATGAAGAAGATACAGTTGTAGATTCTGCATTTCAGAGTCACATCATAGGTAAGAATTTATGTCTTGATGCATCTTTAGCTGAGATATTTTCTCCATGAGATCTTCTTTCAGAAGATGTGTTCCCACAGACCATGGCTATGCCTTCACAATCAAGACTGGGTCTTCACCTCTCACACGTGGTAACCTTTATCTTCTTAGACATTGGAAGCTACCATAAAATAAGTGGATCAGAGCAGAACCTATGAAGAAACATAGGTGTTTGCAAAGGAATTGCAAAGCAAACTGATGAGAAGTGAGTACTAGTCAATACAACATGGAAATAATACTGAGTATAAATAAATAGTTCTCTGAGAAAAAAAATCAACTTGGAATCAATCCAGTTTCTCTAGTAATTATCTCCAGAAGCTCCTGTGCAACTACTCTTTGTTAGAAATGTGGGTGGGGTGCTGGCTTTCTTGAATTGAATGCTTTTTAAATCGGATAATTGTTACACCAAATAATCAAAGAGATTAAGTACATATGACTTGCCAAAGTCTTCAACTCATTTTCTTTATTATTTCTGCTAGAACCCTGTTTATAGATTGTCCTGTCTCCGAAGTAAGTTTGGCTTGTCAGCTATTTCTTAAAAGTATGCATAACCTAGCTTCGCAGCCACAGGGACTTTGCTGAGCTGTTTTCAGCAGGCGGAAGTAACTGTGATGGAGAAGCTGTCTGTGACCGAGATCCTTGCCAGGAGATAGGGGAGGTGATAACTTTAACAGCTCTGGGCCACCAGGCACACTTGCAGAATTAGTTCTTCCTCGGGCTCTAAAGGGGCTATGAATGCCAGCATGCTGATCATTTACTGTGTGTAAGACACCGAGGCATGATGGCATCATTTCTGCATCACATGTGGGTGTGGCAGGCAGTCTTGGAACCCATGTCCTAGGGCACAAGAGCCCCACGGAGTTCTGGGTTCTGGGATGATCGGTATCCGCCGCTCTTGCCTTTTTAAGGGAGGACCTTCAGCTGCCAGTTCTCAGCGTCTCACGGCTCTTAGCACCACATTGCTTCACTTTTTGGCTGATTTTCTAGTCTACCCAGCAGTCTTCGCAAACTGTAATTTACAGTTTATCTCAGAGAGTTATTATGCTCCCATAGCTTAATGAGACTGGCACACCATTATTATTCTTTTCATTTGTAATTGGGAATACAAAAGACTTGACAAACAGCTGAATGAGCGTAGTCTCAATAAGATTATTATTCCAGAAAGACAGCCTTTATTGTAGTTGTCAATGTAAAATGCTTAAATTGGTATCAGTTCCGCATAGTTAGCTAATAAGCAAGTTAAATATTGTTTAACAGCCTTCAAACACTAAGCTGTGTAAAGCCCCCATGAGCCATCATTTCTCCATAACGAGGTGTTCTTGGGCCTGTAAGACAACATACATAAACTTAAAGGCTGAATTTTCTCCCAGAGAACTGCATAATCTCCATAGGTTTTGTTTGTTTGTTTGTTTGTTTGTTTTTTAACTAGACTAGCCATTCTATTGATCTGTGCTGTTCAGCCCAATAGCTGGTAGCTACATGTAACTATTTCCGTTTCATTTTAAATTAATTAAAACTACATAAAATTAAAGCTTTATTTCTTGAATTGCACCGGCCACGTTTCAAGTGTTCAGTGGCCACACATCCTGTATAGCCCACGTGAACAGCTCCGTCACCACCGAAAGTGCTTTGGCACGTGCTGCTGTAGGTTACTGTCTTGGAAGTAAGTTTCGTCACATTTCTGATAGCTGGCTTGGTCTTCACCTAAGTGTAGATGCACCTTCAGCTGGTGGAGAACTATGTGAATAAACTGCTATGACTGCAAATAATAACAACAAAACTAGCCATTATTAAAGTAATAAAGTAATTCAATCATCTTATTTAATTAAAAGAGCGGCTCTACCCAACAAAAGAGGTAGATCCGCTTAACAATGCTATCAAAAGCCCTGGCTGTCAGTCCTCATGCGTGCTGCCTCTGATTGTAGATTGATTCTGTCACCCCGGGAACCCCATCCACATTCAAGGCACAGAATATAAGGAAGAGTCAAAACTCCTCCGGAAACCACTGCCAGGACATCACCTTACATGTCACTGTTGAGAACCCATCATAAGGCCAAGCCCAGCTGCAAAGGATGGTGGGAAAGAATGTGGCATGAGGTAGTAGGACAAATGGCATTGAGAATGGCTCCTGGGTTGACCAATCGATAAGATCGTCACAGACCTTTTAGAAGTTCACCCCTTTCAAGGCTGAATGAGACTCCACATGTCCAGTGGTTATTTATCTTTATTCCACAAGAGGGACTGAGTAGATACTTTTTAGCACTCTGATAATCCCAATGTTCCTATTTTCTCTGGACTAAGTGTTGCAACATGTCCTCACAATATTTTATAACCATAGACTATTTCCAGTCATAGCAACTAAGCAAATCTAAATATGTTCTTCTTCTAACCAAGTATCAACTAATGTCTTTGACAAAGAACAATCAGGAAATGTGTGAATCTGAATATTTGCATTTCTGTCATTTAAGAACCATCATGTTAATCAAAATTTTATTAGTTGATTATAAGACAAGATATTGTTAATTAAACCTGCTCTATATTGAAATTCAAAATTTATAAAATAAGTTAAGTAATACCATGGGATTTTTTTAAACCACCCTAATAAATGTCAAGAATTCCATGTTAATAAGCAACAAGTAAGTGACTAGCCTAGTCTGATAGAAGCATTAACACAAATGGTCACAACCAACATATTTCTAATTGCTTTCTTGTTAGTTAACTGTTATAACAAATCCACACCACATGTTATACTAATTATAAGTAGGACTAAATGATAAGTAGGATTTCAAATAACATTGTCTCATATTAAAAACATCAGCCAGTGATAGTATCAAAAATAAACCCCTACATGAAGACAGAGGATCTGGAAGTTCCTATAATGGGGAGAAAATGTCTTTTGAGGAGTTTGAGGAAGAAGCCAAGCTGAATCAAGGGATGTCCAAGAAAACAACGGTGCATGGCAGACTCGTGAATGAAGGATACGTGTTATTTTTCCGAAACCTAAAAGAGTTACAAAAAGCAATCTGTCCAATAGCCCAGTGGGCAAATGTCCCAGTGTCCCACGGCTGAATGAACCTGTTGGCTCTCCCCCGTTGGTTGGGTGCACTCCTACCTTCTTCTGACAGAACCCATGCACCAGAGGAGAGCATGACAACGGGGAGGTCAAGCCCTGAGGTTCCAGCCTCTTGGGCTGGCTGCGTGGAGTTGTCTTGGTGCCCCCTCCCTACCCCAGGAATTGTCTCCAAGGGATCTTTGTGGTATCCTCCTTTCCTCCCCGGGCGGCCTTAGCCAGTGCTAATGCGTTATACAGGGGGTAATAGGGGCTCAATAAGTAACCCCTTTTCAGTGATTAAACAGACCATACACTAGTTTATTTCCCCAGGTTGTTTTAATTTCTTATCTTGTATTTCCCTAGACCAGTGATGGTGAACCTATGACACACGTGTCAGAGCTGACATACAAACTCATTCTTTTGGTTGATTTTTCTTTGTTAAATGGCATTGAAATATATAAAATAAATATCAAAAATATACGTCTTTGTTTTACTATGGTTGCAAATATAAAAAAATTTCTATATGTGACACGGCACCAGAGTTAAGTTAGGGTTTTTCAAAATGCTGACACGCCGAGCTCAAAAGGTTCGCCATCACTGCCCTAGACATTAGTTAGCTAATATGGTAAACTAGCTCCTGTCAGTGGAGTAATGGATTAAACAGGTACCCTTTCATGTCACATATTTGCATTATAACAAGGACTCAAGAAAAGTTTTACCTCTAGCTAAGAGGAACTCTTGGGAACTAAAGTTTCAGGCATTCAGATCACTGGCTTGAATGAAGAAGAAAGACAATGAAAAGCAGAGAAGCAGTGTCAGGAGGAAAAGTTGTTTGTCATTTAAGCGTGCTTTTGAGACTAATGGCCTGCCTGAGGGCTAAGAAGTGAGGTGGAGCTATGTTGAGCCAAACAGAAGAGACTTGGATCATGAGGTACCATGTCCATTTTACCTCTAGCACATACAACATATTCCTGTAACCTTTTATCATCTATAATAATAAAAGTATAATATGCTAATTAGACCGGATGACCTTCTGGACGAAGCCGGGGCTGCGAGGGAAGGGTGCCTGTCAGTGGCCAGAGGGAAGCCGGTGCCGGCAGCCAGGGGGAGGAAGGCCTATTCTTGCATGAATTTCATGCATCGGGCCTCTAGTCCAACCATAAAGCATCTCAGCCATGGTAGCACTGCGCCCAGTCTGGAGTTTGGTGGGGACAGAGGGAGGAGAGAGCCATGTGACAGACACATAGCTGTGTGGAGTTGTCTTGGTGCTCCCCTCCATACCCCAGGAATTGTCTCCAAGGGATCTTTGTGGTACCCTCCTTTCCTCCCCTGGTGGCCTTAGCCAGTGCTGTAGTTGTCAAAGAGTCTGTACACTGATTCCAGTGATGGCCCGCAAGTGCAGTGGCCTCTGTCCCCGCAGGAGGAGGAAGGCTGGACAGTCACATGTCTGTGGCTGTGCTTCTTCAGGAGAAAACAGGTCTCACAGACTCTTGAATCGTGTACCTCAGTTATGTGGAAGACAAGAAGCAGGACCTGGGTGCTTATCTCATCTGAGCAGAAGGAATCTGGAACTGTTATTATATTAAAGTCCTAATATAATATGGCCAGCAGTTGTTATCCACATATGGATTACACAGTTTCAATTATCCAGCCCACAGTTGATTTTAAATTCAAGACTGTATTTCCCTACCTGTTCAAACCAGTGGCATCAGGTTCAGATGGGAGTGAAAGAAACCCCCAAGTACAGTGGTTTAAGTAAGAACAGAAATTCTTGCTGTCCCAAATGACAGTCCAGAGGCAGGTGGTCCAGGCTGATAGGACAGTGCCAGGCTTCTCATATCTTGTCCCTCTGCCTTTCATGCTTTTCAATCCCAAGGTCACTTTATGGTCCAAGATGGCTGTTGAAAAACTATTCCCTATGTTCACTTTCCAACCAGCAGGAAAGAAGAAGGGAGGATGGAGGATATTTCATGTCTTTAAGAACACTTCCCAGCAGTTGAGCCATCCCTTCTGCTAATAGATCTTTAGCCAGTGCTTAGTCACACAGGATGGAAACCTTACTCCAGGTGGGAGGCCACACAGCCAGTAAAATAAAGTGGAAGAACAGTCTTCTTAACTCTGGGTGGATACCAGCAGACATGCAGCAATCTCAGCGTGCTGCCGCCTCCCCAAGACTGTCTCCTTGTAGGAACACAAACAAATGTTTACTGTCATTTAAGAAAGCCCTAGGAAATAAATGTGGAGAGTTGTTGGAAAAGATATAATTAATTTCAATGATTTATGCTTAGTTTCTGTTTTGCACAATCTGAACCACCGCTCACTGCTCTCTAATTGTAGTTAATCTTGAGTAACTTTTTTGAGAAAATGTATCACACTCAGATTAGTTTGCCACCAGAATACTTAGAATAAATACATAATTGATCACCCACCAAGTTCTTGGGGTTCAAATAAACCTATGGAATACAATGCATCTAGAATTTGTATTTCTCCAAATTAAAACAAATAGGACAGCAGGGCTCTCAGTACCGAAGCTGCCAATCACTTAAAGTCCTTGATAATTAGCTATCTTATTTCAAGAGTATTACTAATTTTCCCTACTGTGAAAATGTGTGTGTGTGGGGGGGAAGTTTAGAAATTCAAACTTTTTGACATATTTAGGCTTAATTGTAGGGAGGATGAGCCATTAATGATCAAAACACAATGTGAGTGGAAAGTACAAATGTTCTCAATAAGAACTTGGGCAGATAATGTTCTGTTGACTACTGACATGGGTACCAAACCGAAAACTACTTAGGTAATAATGGCTGTGGGTGAGGAATAGGACAGAGTGATTTTGCATCATTGGAATCTCATATTCATAGTTCCCCGGATGATGATTTCTGCATTTCTCCACATATGAGGTGACATCTGAGGGGTATGATAAAGCACTCTTGGGCAAGGAAACTCCACCATGCTGCACTGGGTTCACCTGTTTACAATTGCAAGTGGCAGACTCCGAAGAGGAGTTTGGCATCTAGGCAGCCTGAACTAGGAGCTCCGCCTGTTAGGAGGACAGACCCAAGGAAACAGGATCATGTGGTGCCTCTGACCAAGGACTGGAACTAGTTATGTATCTACTTGATGCATATCTGCTGAGTATCTACTGTGTACGAAGCCCTGTGCTTGGAGGGTCACATGTCACCCTCCTTGCTTCTCACTCCTTTGTGGCTGGTGCTCTGCCATCTGTCAGCTCGCTCCAGGAGGGTTTTCCTCAAATGGCCAGAGACCGTCCTGAGGTCAGGCTTTGGTGCAGTTTCTGTGTCTTCCGAGCATGCTGGGTTCTAGTCTATGGCTTCCTTCTAATTTTTCGCAAGGGAGAGAAAATTGTAGACCTGCAAAGTTAAAATGTGTGTTCTTACAGATTGCACCAAGGATCTGAGTTTCACTATTTAGTTCAACCAAGCTGTATTGCATCCCTGGCTGGTGTGGCTCAGTTTGTTGAGCATTGTCCCATGCACTGAGAGGTTGCCAGTTCAATTACAGGTCAGGGCACATGCCGGGGTTGCAGGCTTGATCCCCTTTAGGGGGCATGCAGGAGACGGCCTATCGATGTTTCCTATCACATCAATGTTTCTCTCCCTTCTTTTTCCTCTACAAAAATTGATAAAAAGTTTTCATCTTTTAAAAAAAAGTAAAACTAAATTGTGCATCTTCTACAAGCCGCTTCCTGTGTTAGATGCCAGGGACAGTGCCTGCTCTCTATGAACTCCATCGAGTAGGGAGACAGAGAAGCAAACGGATGACTCTGATCAATATGATCACAGATTCACAGATAAGAATGAGGTGTGATCTGCATACATATGAGCACACCGAGCAGCGGATGGAGCCCAGCTTAAGTGAATGAAGCTGGAAACGTTGGTTTTTATCTGTAAGGAAAAGACAAGAGTGAGAGAGTCAGATATTGAAGTTTAAGAGCATTTATTTTTTATAACAATGGCTCTCAGACTTTGCTGCACATCAGAGTCACCTGGGAATCCTCTAAAAATGCTGATGCCCAGATCACACCCATATCAAATCACTAGGTCTAGGGATGGGAGCCGGCATTCGTATTTTCCTAAAGATCCCCAGGTGATGCCAATCTGGTTGAAGTTTGGGAACCGCTGTTCTAAGGGGTAGGGTTCACCAGCAAAGAGGAAAGTCTTTCAACTCCAGGGAAAAGCATGAGCAGACGCCTGGAGGGAAGAGCATGCATCTGCAGAGGAGGCGAGTGGGGAGGGCCTGAGCCAGAGGGAGGCCTGAGGATGAGGGACAGACAGTGCAGGTTTTGTAGGATGAACTGGGCAATGGAAACCTTGAAAGCCAAGCTTAGATGTTTGAACTTATTTCTACTGAGAATAAATAGACGGCGGAGATTTCTAAAAAGAAACCGACATGATAAGAAGTGACCATCCAATCACTTTGTTGATCACATCTCAACTTTGAAAATAAAAACTAGCTTTCATTTTCTTTCTTAGCCTTGGACCAAACAGATACGCTGGTCCCCATGTGTCCTCGGCCATGGCGTGCTGTGGTAGAGTCATGTGTCTATGTGAAAGGATGGACAGGCAGGTGCTGTGAGGCCACCAAAGGGCTGTCTCCCTCATAAGATCTCTGCTGGCAACCTGCAAGGATGTGTCTGAATATTCTACCTACCGATAATGCCTTGGGTGAGGCTCCTCAGGTTCCCATTACAGTACGGATGGCCTCTGGGAGTGCACGCGTGAGTGCCACTGACTGATGGCCTCAGTGCATCTCAGGGTAGTACCAGCAAGTCCCAAAGGGATGGCCAGGGATGGTTCTCCACCAGGGCACTGAGAGGCACAGGAGTGATTGGGCATTTAGAGAAATGAGGGTGGCATCCTGCAGGCGGAGCTTCGCTGCCAGGGGCAGAGACAAACCTGGGACCCTGGGTTGGAGTGAAACTGCAGGTGCTGGTTCGGAGGGAGAACAGCCCACCGAACAGGTAAGAGATGGGCTTATTAGACACATAAGTTTTTGCTGTTCTTCCTGGAGACGTATTGCTCACAATGCAAGCTTGGGGAGTCTGAAATAGCTGTATGGAGACCTCTTTTTGTATCAGTCCCTCAATTCTGCCAAAGGCAGGCAATTCAGTTTAAGTGTAAGAGTGTATGTGTGACCATGGCATAGTCAGGACTAGGTGGGTCAAAACAAAGTTGGACAGCAGAGTGCCTCAGCCCTGGAAGCAGAAAGCTACCCCATGTGACAGAAAAATTCAAAAGCAGTAAGACAGTGATGCATGTTATACTAATATCTCCTTTTTATTAAGAGCATTCCCTATGCTGGGCACTGGCCAAAGTCTTTCATGTGCGCTGCCTTCTTTTATCCTCACATCAACTCTGCAGCTTGGAAACTATGGTCGCCCTTCATCCATGAGGAAGTGGGTCCCTGAAAAGGGGTGAGTGTGGAGTGGAGCCAGCTCTGTCCACAGCTGTGAAGTAAAGTTTAACAAGCACCCACGGGTGCTGAATGATGAGTAGGTCCTTGTTCGGTCCTGTTTGGGTCACCAAGGATCCCGTTAGTAGATTGCTTGACCAGGGGCTGCAAACTCAAATGAGCCCTGAGTCAGTGGGTGGGGGGTGCTGGCCTTGATGTGCACATGTGCACAATGTACGAGTGATGGGAGTTTTGAGGAGTGGATAGACCACAACCCATCCCAGGGAAACGACTACTCGTCAATTCCAGATACCACCAGAGAAGGCTAGCCCCATATAGGCAAGTCTTTTCATTTTTCACCAGAGGCCAAGAATCCAGATGTTTATGTGACATTCGATACATTTTGAAGGTGAGCTCAATGTTTAAAAGTAAATATTCAGAGATTTCTTTTTATCTGGCAATATTTCAAATTAGAATTTCAGAATCCTTTCCCAGAACACCACCTCTGAAAGTATAGAATCTATATATGTAAAAGGCTAATATGCAAAGTGTCCCCTCGGGAGTTTGACCGGGAGACTGGGAGTTCAATCACTTGTCAATTACAGCTATGATGTGCGCTGACCACCAGGGGGCAGCGCAGAATATGGCAGGTGACCAGCAGTGACGGCAGGGCACTAATGGAGCAAGGGAAGGAGGAGGTGGGGAGGCAGGGAACCTATCAGCTCTGATCACTGGCCAGGCCTAGGGACCTACCTGTGCACAAATTTCATGCACCAGGCCTCTAGTATAATATAAAAATATACATATTTTCAACCAGCTGTGTTCCTCAGTGGTTAAGCGTTGACCCATGAACCAGGTGGTCACAGTTCAGTTCCCAATCAGGGCACATGCCTGGGTTGTGGGCTCAATCCCCAGTCAGGGGTATGCAGGAGGCAGCTGATCAAGGATTCTCTCTCATCGATGTTTCTCTCTCTTTCTCCTTCTCCCTTCCTCTCTCGAATCAATACATATGTGTGTGTGTGTGTGTGTGTGTGTATTTATTTATTTTTCTTAAATGCATGGTTGAACTACAATTCCTCAGAAGCTAGGGCTAGCATAAAAGCTTGTATCCAAGGGGGCAGGGGGATGTGCTATATTCAGCATTTGCCCAAGAGACTACATTTGCAGTAGTCTCTGGTGGTCTGGAGCCAGGTCACCAGCTGCCCCAGTTGCCTGAGACTCCTTCAGTTTTAGGGATGAAAGTTCCACATCCTAGGGTATGCCTTAAGCTAGAATGAACGGGAACAGTTGGTCACCTTCCCCGAATCCTAGTCTGAAGAAACGGAACTGTTGACAAGATGAAAGCCTAGGGCCTGAGCAGGTGGGCCGCTAGATCAAAGCACGCTTCCGTCCTCAGCCTAAAGCTGACTCCTAAGAGCAGTGGGCACAGACCTGCCCTGCAGAGAGGATAAGCTCTGATTCGGCCTCAGTTCAGCCTTGACTCTGGCGAGGAAAAAGAAAAAAAAAAATGTCTTCTCTGAAGCTCACACTCATGTGGATCTCTCTGTGTGTGCCCCAAATCCCCCAGTGTGAAATTTTTAAATAGTCTGAGTTATGCTTTTAAATACTTCAGGGAAAAAACTGGGGGAAGGCATATATAAAATATGAATGGCAGAATATTAGTATTTTTAAAGATGGGCAATGGGTATATGAGGACACATTATACTGCTTGAGATATTTGAAATTTATAATAATGAAAAGTTTTTTTTTAAAATGCAGACTCAGATTGATAGTACTCCCAGGAATTTGGCAAAACTCAACTCAAATCCTCTCTTGAGATACCCACTCCAAAGTTACATACAGATAATTTCCAAGGAAAATTAACTTACAACAGAAAATCACTAAAACGCAAGGGGGAAAATGACTTCATATGAGAGTCAGAAAAAAACAAGCTATAGAATAAGTCCTGCAAAGATTACAGAATTGGTAAATCAGCCAATAAATAATATAAAATTAAAAGTTGTTAGGTAGTATTTATCACCGCTGAAGAGAGAATGAGTGAATTAGGAGATAGAATTGAAACATTGCACAAAATATGTAACAGAGAACCAAGGATGTGGGTAACAGGAAAGTAAGGTTAAGATACTTTAGGTTAAGGGCAATAAAACCCACATGCATTTAACTGTAGCTCCCTAAAGAGAAAATGCAATGAATGGAGTAACATAATATTAAAAACTAGTGCATGAAATTCACGCACAGGGGAAGGAGGGTTGTCCCTCAGCTTGGTCTGCACCCTCTCCAATCTGGGACCGCTGGCTCCTAACCGCTCACCTGCCTGCCTGATAGCCCCTAACCACTCTGCCTGCCAGCCTGCTTGCCCCCAACTGCCCCCCTACTGGCCTGACCTCCCCCAACTGCCCTCCACTGCCGGCCTGCTCACCCCCAACGGCCCCTCCCCCCGCCGGCCTGATCACCCCCAACTGGCCTCTCTTCTTGTCCTGATCGCCCCAACCACTTCTGCCTCAGCCCCGCCACCATGGCATTGTCTGGAAGGATGTCCGGAAGATCTCCCGAAGGTCTCCCGGTCTAATTAGCATATTACCCTTTTATTGGTATAGAAGTGAATGACTGCCGGGCCAATGTGGCTCAGTGATTGAGGGTCGACCTATGAACCAGGAGGTCACTGTTTGATTCCTGGTGAGGGTACATGCCTGGGTTGTGGACTCGATCCCCAGTGCCTGCATGCAGGCAGCAGCCGATCAATGAGTCTCATTATTAATGTTTTTCTCTCTCTCCCTGCCTCTAAATGAGGTTTTAAGGTTTTTTTAAGTTGCACTAATTAGAGTCATGAAATCAATATGGTGAGTTAGGGGCAGCATTTTTTGTTTTGTTTTTATTTCTTTATCTTAAACTAGAGGCCCTATGCACAAAATTCATACAAGAGTAGGCCTTCACAGCCCCGGCTGCCTCGGCCCTCACAGCTGCATAGCCCTGGCTTCACCTAGAAGGTGGTCAGGGAGGACGTCCGACGTCTGGACAGTCGTTCTGCTGTTCAGCCATTTGGTTGATTTGTATATTACGCTTTTATTATTATAGATAAGTTTTGGAGTGCACACAGGTCATAAGAACAAAACTAGTAAAAGTGAGTAGTAAAACATGTGAATTTACATTACATTTACATATAGTTTATATATGAAAGGTATACTGGTCTATGGTGTAGAAATAAAGTACTTTGTATTGTTCAGTAGACAAAAAATTTGAAAGGTATAATCCTAGAAAAAACCCATGGCAAGTATATCAGGGAATGTATACCACAGTAATCATAGCTACATTATTATATAGCACACAAAAAAGGAAAAACACTCAAGTGATTGTCACCAGTAAAAATAAAA
Organism: Myotis davidii; assembly: GCF_000327345.1. Classification (NCBI taxonomy): domain Eukaryota; kingdom Metazoa; phylum Chordata; class Mammalia; order Chiroptera; family Vespertilionidae; genus Myotis; species Myotis davidii. The sequence continues at coordinate 574,329 of NW_006289393.1, read as the reverse complement.
ATTTTGAAATACACTATGGAATATTATACAGCAGTGAAAATTAATGAACTCCAGGTGCATGTACCATCATAGATTCATCACCAAAACAATCTTGATTGAAAAGAGGCAACTACAATAGAATACTTACAGTATAATTCTCTTTGTATAATGAGCAAAACTAAACAACAGTGTGCTAGGAACTAAACAAACACAGCAAGGTAATGAGTAACATGAAATTCAACAATGAAGGGTGTGACCAGAGAGGGTGCAAGAGAGGCTTAAAGACAGTGATCTGGGCACTTTGGAATGAGTCACAGACATGCAGCCAGGGCTCCACTGCTTCTAAAGAGACACCCTGGTCGTTGGAGCTGGGAGTGCCAGAGAAAATAACTTATCAATGTCAGTCTTAATTTCTTTCATCAGCCCATGGATGGAATTTGGAAAGAGACATTTAGCAATCTTCTTATCAGTGGTACAGTGCCTGCTCCCTCATTTTGCCCATGATCAGATAACAGGCTGATGTTCGCTCTATCTTTGCTTTGCCACCCTGGTGCAGATAAAAGCTTTTCAGGAAGCGAAGGAGCAAGCTGAGAGGTTACCAGGTTCTGAAACGTTGTCACTGCCAAGCCAGGAGCATTGAATCAATATCCAATATGTTTCTTATGTAGCTAAAACCTGCTCTCCGGAAATGTTACTGTTTGATTGTAAAAGCAGGAGGAATTTGAAGAGAGACTTTGATGCCACCGCGATAAACACTCTCGGCCTGTAACTCGATTGTAGCAACTCCAAACTGAGAGGAAATAAGCTTTAAGGTGACTTTCTGCCCATTTGGGACTCAGCCGTATGCTCTGCCTTCAGAGCCCATTTGGAAGGAATGCTGGGTGTTAGAAGGCACTTGGAGTGGACACCGGCTGCCCAGCTTCGGAGTGAGAGGATCGCATTGCCAGAGATGTTAGTTCCCAGGACACTGACCCAGTCGTCAAAATGTCCCCCTCAGCCACCTAACTGAGGCTGCAGGCTTGAGGGGTTTCTTGAACTTCGCCAAGCCTCCATTCCCTCATGTGCCAAGTGGAGATAATAGCAATACCTGCTTTGAAATCTTGTTGGGCTCATTGATATTTTTGCATACATGTGCTTGGCACTGTGCCTGGTGCTAGCAAGAACTCAGCTGTTGGTCTTCATTCTTATTGTAATTACTGTTATTAACAATGGTATGGATAATGTATAGGTAGCTATAGATATCATCTTCCTTTTTTAAAATATATATTGATTTCAGAGGGGAAGGGAGAGGAAGAGAGAGAGAAACATCAATGATGAGGGAGAAGCATTGATCGGCTGTCTCCTGCACACCCCCTACTAGGGATCGAGCCCGAAACTGGGGCATGTGCCCTGATCAGGAATCCAACTGTGACCTCCTGGTTCATAGGTCACTGCTCAACCACTGAGCCACCCTGGCTGGGCTCATCTTTCTTTCTTTTTTTAAGTTGTTCTCATAGCTCTGAGTTATTACAATGAAAGATTACAAAGCAAAACCTGCAAAAAGAAATGGCATGAAGGGCAACATCAGGTGGTAACCAGGCCCAAGCTTCCAATGGTCCTTCCTCAGTGGAGTCACCCAGGAGGCACTACATACCCCCGCAACACTAGTGAAATGTAACTACCTGAGCTCATCAGAGACCCAGAGGCCAGGGTTTTTACTGGGAGCTGGTCACACAGTCGCTGTCTGCCTAGCCCATATGAAAATCCCCGTTTCCAGAAGCAAAGCAGAGGTTTGGCATAAACCATATTGTTTGCACAATTTAGGCACAGTGAGTCCCTCTTACCAGTTAGGGTGGTAGGAACCCCCTGAAATCTATGATCCCAGATGCTAGGGAAGGGCCGGTCTTGCATGCGGGACCTTTTAGGGGTGACATTCTCATGCTGCTATGCTAGAGCTTTCCAGCAGGCCCATCGCCGTGGCCCTGTCCACAGCATCTTCACCGTGAAGTTATCAGTAGGCCCGCACACAGCCAGGTGAAACCAAGCCACAGTGCTAACCTCAGGGGTTGTCTGCAAGGGTCTCAACTAAGCTGAAGGGACCTGATGCTCCCCGAGGCGGAGGCAGGATCATGACAGTCGCCCATGGGACACACACAGGAGGACAGTCCGTGGGCAGCCCGTGGTATTTCTGGAAACAGAGTTTACTATGATTAGTGAGACAGAGCAGGTTAACAGGCCCCAACCTGGCCTCCCGCCAGGGCGCCTCCAGCCTCGTGTGCAGTCTCGCCTGAAGGGATTCAGTTCAGCCTGGTTTCAGAGGCCCTGCAGTCAGCCCAAGCAGCTCTGCTTGTCGGTGGCACCCGGTCATCAGTGTCACGAGGGAGGATGATGTCTGTCAGTGTCTGTGTGGGACATTTCCTGGCCACCTTCCTTGTCTCCTGGTCAGTGCTGCAGGCGTGACCAGAGGCTCAGCAGTTGGTTTGGATGCAGGCTCGCCCAGCAGCGTGGACAGGGACAAGGGGAGCGTTCCCTCAGGAAGGGTGCCTTCCGGGAACAGCTCTGGGAAACAGGTTGCTCACTCTCAACACCTCACTCCCATGCCTCTGTGCCATTGGTACAAACTCAGCGTGCCCCTTTCAGTGATCAAAACGTCACACACTTTCTTCCATAAATTCTCACTTAGAAAGGTTGTATGCAGCAAGGGCAAGAGTTTTCACAGAAAAAAACACAATGTTTTTATACAACTTAATCAGAAAGACATATCATTTTCAGAAATTGGACAGGATAAAATCTTGAATTTTAAAACATTTTAAAAATGGGTTTATGTGACCTTTTACCCCATTTGTCCTGATTTTTTATCCAGTGAGAAGCTAGAGAAGCCTGGCTTTTCTGGGTCCAGATGCATTTAACAGTTAAGCCACCTAGTGTGCGCCAGGAGAAAGGTGAGAGGAGCAGGCAGGACAGTGTTGTTGTTGCGAACTGCAGCTCATCCAGATGCTATCTCCTGAGTGACAAGGAAACTGAGACACAGTGAGGTTTCATGTCCATGATTCACAGGAGTGAGGTGACAGCATTCATATTGAAGATTAGCATGCCTTAAAGGTGGTTGGACTTGGTCTCAGGAGTTCTTTGGCCGTAAGTCTCACATGAAGAGAGAGAGGCCTAAGCTGGCCCCCTATTTCCCCAGCCAGTATTGCACCCACACACACTGCAAATGGACTTGAACTGAAACCAGACACAATGGGTCCAAGGCCATTTGTCATTACGGTAATTGAGCCAAATTAATATTTATTCCAATAATGCTGGCAGTATAGGGAGAGTAGCCAGCCACCCTGGAAATTCTGCTCTGACCCCCTTCGCCAGTTGGCAGATTATATATATATATACACACGAAGGAGAAGAAAGCTAGGAGCTACAAGTATAATATGGAAAGGCGAGGGGGAGGTCTGCAGTCCGGCCTTCAGGAACTCAAAGTCCCATAGCAAGGCGGCTAATCTATATATATAAAAGCCTAAGTGTCCATCTGTCTGCCCAGGGGGCAAATGCTCAAAGCAGGAGTTGCCATGACACGCACTGGCCATTTAAAAATAAATGGCACCACGGACCTGCTGCCAACAAAACAACACTCAGCTTCCCCCAAGTGGGACACAGGCCCCGCTACCACCCCGGAGCGACACCCCACCAAATCGCAGTCAACACTGCCAAGACCCCATGGTGCAAAATGCGGCCCACAGCCCAGCCCAGCCCAGAAACAGTTGCTGTGGGCACCAGGTAATGGCATCATGTAGCAATGCTCAGCTTCCTCTCCCTAGCAACTAGCCTTCTTGGAGTTTCTTCAGCCCAGGAACCCAACTTGTTTTATAGTCAGGTGCAAACATTTTACAGTTCAACCAAATGTTTGTGAAGCATTTTCCCCTGCCTCGGAAGCCCTGGAGTAGGTAGATAGGGGACTCAGTGGAATCCTATTTTCTTTTCATTAGCCGGAAAACAGAGATTTAGACAGTTAAGAAATTTGACCCGATTGAAAAGAAGTAAGAAATGGTGGAACTTGAAAATGACTTCAGGTTTTCTCACTGCACAGCATTTAGTCAAACACTGCTACAGTTAAATATTTTACCCCTTGTTCTCCCTGCGTGATCTACAAAATAATCTGCTTTGTGTTGATATTTACTGCTGTGTTGCTGACGAGTACCTGAAAGAGAAGTTGGGGTTTTTCATTTGGCTGGAAAAAGTTTAGCTAAATCAGAAAGCAGGTCTATTAAGCAAGTGTGTGTGTGTGTGTGTGTGTGTGTGTGTGTATGAAAGGCTAAGTTGACTGGCATATGAGCGATACATATAAAGCTCTCACTGGTGCCAATTGCACATGTGTGTTTGGATCTGTCATTGTTGATCTTGAATTTGGTTGACACTTCTATTATAGAGAAAAGGCGAATAGCAATATTAAAATATTTCTTCTAATTAATTTCCTTTCAATGTGCATGAATCCGTCCACTGGGACACTAGTCTTCTATGATGTTACAAACAGCTCAGCCTATTCCTGGGATTGGAGAATAGTCAATGTTCCTGAGCAAACTCCTAGAAGGGGGTCAGGGTCTGGGCATAGCAATCAAATCAAAGTGTGTCCTGTCCTTGGTCTGTTATCAAAATGTATTTCTTTTCTGAATAATGGATCCATGGAGGCATCTTATGTTTTTATAGCCTGTTTCATCCTCCAGTTTCCCAGGGTCTGTAAGAAAACTTCTTTATAGTAAGGTGAATAATTATTAAACAACTGTGGCTCTATTCTTATTACATGCCCTTCCCCACCATCATTTCCCCTTTGTTAGTATTATCATATCATATCTATGAGATTAGTTTTATTTTGAAGGAGTCTTGTTGTTGAACTGTATTAATCCTGGCCTATTATATTTTCCCCTTATGGGTTTTGGCTCTATCCTTTCAG
>NW_006289393.1:563161-569351 GCF_000327345.1 Myotis davidii | reverse complement strand
AGTCCTGCCTGAAGTCCTCCCTGTCTGACAAGTGAAGGAGGGAGCTAAAAAGGGGGAAAAGGTTTTAAGTTAAGCTGATAGACCATCCATGTTTCATTGACTCAGTTATAAATCCAAACCATTGACATAGATAGCTTTTACCATGAGGCCCATTCTGTGTGAGTAAGCAATTAGTTAAGCAGGGATGTAGGCATGGATTCTATGAAACAGAAGAATGCAAAACATAAAGGTTAATGTATACAATAAACCTTAAACCAGTTGAGAATATTTCCAGATGTAAGGCTTCTGCTGGAATAAAATCACATGGTAACAATCTGATAAGTTGCACTTAGAACATTTCTGGTGATGTCATCAGGTGCTGAGGTCTGTATGGCACAGACACAACCTTAAAACAAAACTTTGAAGACAACTGCATTAGAGTTCATTTCCTACAACTGGGTTTTATGGTTTCCACTGAAACACAATTTTTCTCCCTAAGATTACCCTCATTTTCATCAAAGAGCCAAATCAAGACTAATTTATTTACTGTATTAAGTTGAGTTCCAGTTTGGCCTGATTATGTTCATAAACACAACAGAAATAGCAATTGATCGTTTAGGCTTTTTAAAGCTGCTTTGCCAGAATCTCACAAAAAAAGGTTCCTCTCAGGGCAAAGAAGCTAAGCCACACAGTTTCCCTCAGGCTTTGCCTGCAATACCTATCGGTTTGGGTAAATTCCTCAAGTTTTTGAGGTCCCCACAGGTGTCTGAGGTTCCTTCTTGCTATCTTTCAGGAAAGCAACCTTAGTTCCTTACCTAGAAAGACTGCCATGAACCACATGACCAAGCAAGGTACCAGGCTATTTATCCAAGGGATTTATTGGCTTCAAAGACAATCTTCATTCCTGAGAGCTTCCTGGTGACATCCAGAGTCCTGGCAAGTCTCTTAGACATGACATTCCAGCAAAGTCGTGGTTAATAAAACCACAACTGGAAACTGACTTATGTTCCCTTGAGAAGAAATCAGATTCTTATTGGATTTATGCAAATAAACACATTGCCATGAAAATAATACTTATTAAGAGTTCCCAAATTATGGAGAGATTAGATAGGGAGAACAATATAAATGCCTCAATATTGTTTGTGAAATTATAATTTACCAAGTTGCTTTAAGAAAATAAACAAGTTTCCTTAATTCTGGAAAACAAGAAGGTTAAAAATCAGCGATACTTTCAAAAAATTACAAAAACTATAATTATTTTTAGTTCATTCAGTCTTATAATCAAATTCTCTTTCTCCTGATTTTTCTTGCCAGTATTTATATAAATCCAGATACTCTATAGAAGTCTAATAATTTTCATCCAATTGAGGGGATGGTGTGAAATTTTATTCTCAGAAATATGTAATTTAAAATAAATCAGAGTCCTTTCCATGGATCTTTCAGAAGATGTATGACATCTTTGTAAATATATCAAAGTAAAACAATGTTTATAAATGACCAAAAAAAGAAACTTAAAATGACACAGTTATAGATTTAATTGCAATGTAATTTACCTGGAATCCTGCCCTTTTTGTAAAACACATTCCAGAATAACAATCAGAGTTATAATAAAAGTATATCAGAATTTTATAAACGCTTGGAGATTTTTTTATATAATCTCTGGAGCATCCATTTTAATCTAAACTAATAAAAGACAAAGATGCTAATTGACCATACCTTCCCTATGCCCCAAGATATATATATATATATAATTCAGCTACTATTTCCTTATTTGACAGAGCTTCCATATACCTTAAGTATAAAATTTTTCTTTATAAGGAGAAAAAGCAAATCCTTGAGGCATTCCAGGGCCTATTGGAATGATCTAAAGCAGGGGTGGGCAAACTTTTTGACTCGAGGGCCACAATGGGTTCTTAAACTGGACCGGAGGGCCGGAACAAAAGCATGGATGGAGTGTTTGTGTGAACTAATATAAATTCAAAGTAAACATCATTACATAAAAGGGTACGGTCTTTTTTTTTTTTTTTTTTTAGTTTTATTCATTTCAAACGGGCCGTAGTTTGCCCATGGCTGATAAAGCCAATTCCAAGTCAAGAAGAAGTTTCTTGTAGGATTGTGGAGTCAATGGTTTGTTGAAGAGAATGCAAATGCAAGACTGTTCTGGGGACCATCAAAATGTATTAGTTATTATTATTTCTCAATAAAAGAGTCAACAACAAAAAAAAGAAAACGTTTCTTAAAATTTAAACTCTGGGAAGGTAGTGAAATACATTAGACCAAAAGATTATTATTATTATTATTAAACTGTATTAAATAATTTATTCATTTAAAGTGACAACCAAATATATTAAAGACAACATATGCTAGTAAAACTTTAATTCTTATGATTAAGAAGATGGGCTTTTAAGTAATCATGTTCCTGATTAATATAACATAACCATTTCAATAATATATAAAACCATTGCTTCCTAGGCAAATACAGGAAAAACATTTTCCCTTTTAACAGACTGGAAAATAATCAAACAAATTCTGTATTCATTTATCTAATTAGATTTATTATTTAGTATACCTATAATTTTCTTTTAAGATTTCTAGTCACAACTTTTCTATGACTTTCACAAACCTTCTGACCCATTCAGAAATAGCCAGCTTTAGAACAACCCACTTTCTTTTTTTCCTTTAAAATGCATTTCCATACCTCATGCCTTTTATTACCAAAACCATACAACTTCTTTCCTATTAGTTAGAATTCTTAACCCTTGGAAATAATTTTTAGGTGAGAACTAAGTAATCCACATTCTTCAGGTTAGCAATACATTCACATTTTTAAGACATATATTTCAAATAAAATGTAAAAATATTCACTAACAGATATAAATCAATTCTCTAGCTTCTCTGACATAAGAAGCCAAAAGTGGGCAGACTCAGATCAATTAATATTTCAATATCCTAGGTATTTAATAATTTTTATTATTTAACTCAGCAAGACTCCAAAGTATTAAGTTATCTAAGTTACCAAAGACTTTGGAAAACTACATTTAGATAAATATAATTACATTGTAAAACTTTGTCAAAACCTTTATTTTAGTTATATCTATTCATTATGGCTTAACAACTCTATGAGATTTTTAAAGTCAATTATTACCCAAGGAATATTTTTGGCAAATTTTGTAACAGGGATAACATGACCTTGACAGCCTTTAGGAGGCTGGAGAAAAGGTGAGCGGGAGGGGGTTTAAAAGATTCATTCCCCATATTTTTTTTCTGCGTAGAATCCTTATGATGTAACAACACAAAATCTTTCATATAAGAAGAGCTCTTGTCCCTCTTTAAAACAAAGCAAAAACAACCTCGAAAGTAAAATAAATGCGTTCTCTCAAAAGAAGGGACACTAGTCTTAGACTCTTATCTCACACCAACCTGCATAGCAAATGACCTGCACAAGGCCTGGGTGGCACAAAGCCCGCACAGCAGAGACAGGAGATTCCCAGTGTTCCTAAAACAGTGAACGGCAAATCAAGGCCCCAAAAGATAAGAAAGCAAGCAAAGAACATCTGTAACCAAAGTTACGTTACAGAGACAAGAACTCTCACTAGCTAAGCATTACAGCAGCCGAAGCCTTGAGAGGATGCACAGAGAGGGTCCCCAAGATAAAGAATGCTCAGCAGCTGCTGGAAAGTTCCCTAAATCCTTGCCAGGGGTTCATCCTGCCACAAGCAGCTGGGGCCCCAGCCAAGTGGGATATGCCCCCATCTTTAAACACATTAAACCAAACAACAAAGAGACACAAAGCAACAATCAAGAGACACTCTACAATATGTACAGGTGCGCACAACCATAGACAAGAGCTTCACACCCTGTTGTCTGTCCAGCCACAGAAACCGCAGAATGCCCCGCGTTAAAAAAAAACAAACACCCCTGAAGCAGAACAATGCCTCTCAACCCAGAGTGTATCAGACTGCAGAGGCCTGGCAAGGACCCCCAGAGGTCTCTTGCTACCCGGACCTGACCAGGCTTGCCCAAAGGAGAGGCAGTAAACGCTTCCCATGCCTTACAACGAAGCCCAGACAAGAGGCAGCACATGTTTCTCCTGTCACACAAAAACACTTGATTCAACGTAGGTGGAAGGACGGGGCTTGCGGGGGCTGAGAGTGGGCTCCACAGGAAGGAAGATTCCTGGCAGCACTGCACCTAAAAAATGGTCCCAATTTCAGCCCAGGAACCCCAGTCCAGGCAGCCGGTGGGATCTCTGCTACTTACCCGGAAAGAAATCCTGCTTGGGATCCTGCCATGGTCGCCAACCTGAAACCGGACACAGTGGGTCCGAGGCCACTTGTCACTACCTGAGCCAAATTAGGCAGAGTCGGTTGAATCACATATGAGTATTTGTGCCAATAATGCTCGCGGTATGGAGAGCAGTCGGTCACCCTGGAAATTCTGCTCTGACCCCCCTCGCCAGTTGGCTGGTTATAGACACACGAGGGAGGAGATAGCTAGGAGCTGCAACTATAACATGGAAAGGGGAGGGTAGAGGCTTCAGTCCCGCCTTCAGGAGCTCAAAGTCTGATAACAAGGTGGCTAATCTTCTAAGATGTTACAAACAGCTCAGCCTGTTCCTGGAACCAGAGAATGTCAGCGTTCCTGAGGAAACTCCTAGAGGAGTTTGCCACATCAGAGCATGTCCCTGTCCTTGGTCTGTTCTCAAAACTGTATTTCTTTTCTGAGTAATGGACTATCGGGGCATCTTATGTTTTTACAGCCTTGTTTCACCCGCCAGTCTCCCAGGGTCTGCAAGGAAACTTCTTCTCTGTAGTTACTAAGGTGAATAATTATTAGACGACTGTGGCTGTTCGTATTACGTGCCCTTCCCCACTATCAGAACTGACCGTTCCCAGTCACCGGTAGTGTTTGACCTGCACCTGCTGCAGCCCACTGCCTTCCAGGCTCTCCCTGCCAGACTGCCCTCATGTGCTGGTGCTACACCCATTTGCTAAGTTACAGTTTGTCAGAAAGGGCTAGTGAGCAACTCCATGGCTTCTACACAGGTAGGGGTGGGCCCCTTTCCTCTTCCGGTGCTCAAACCTCAAGGCACAGCCATAAACCAAGCTCAGTCAGTTACTGAACGTTGATTAGACACTGACTCCATTCCAGGCACTGTGCTGGACCAGGATGTAAAATTCAGAATTCATGGGCTCTGGATTTGATGAGTTGAGCTGATTCTGAATCAGAATCCTTATGTACATCTTTTCCTTAAACCTAGCTGAAGATTCAACGACTCTACTATTTTGCCTCATTACTGGACTCTACCAAAAGGCCTGTTTTTAAAAATGTGGTTGGACATTATTTTAAAAGCTGGATGGCTGTGGATAACCCTGTCTTTGTAAATAATCAAGAACTTGCATGTCTTAGTGGCTCCTACATTGTGTGAACTACTTTTCTTGACATGCTGGCAAAGACAAATAATTTTTTCGGGACAGATGGCATGTGACCATCTTTTGAATGTCAGCTCACTGCCGTTTGTTGCTTTGCTTCTCCAGGGAGATATTGGAATGTTGGGTTCACCTGGGCACTTGGTCTGTGATGCAAAGAAGATAGGAAGCTTAGTTGGGTATTAGCTGCTAATAAAACCTCTTAGATATCACAATATGGTATGATAACGACAGATAGTATAAGCAGGGCTTTATTTTTTATGACTATTAGACCCATGTGCATTGCTGTTTTATTTTAATAAAATAGTTGCATGGCTTTTGTTAGTTCTTTACTCTGCTTTGCATGATTATAAAGACCTTGGCAATAGTCTAGTTTGGGGTCTCCAAGAAGTAGACCCTGTGGAAAGGATTCAAGGGCAAGGAACTTATCAGGAAGTACAGGAAAGTCCAGCAGGAGAATCACACAGGGAAGGAAACCGGCCAATGAGGGCATTACCATGCCAGCCGCCACCTGCCTATGGCAAACTAAAGGGCAGGGGCCTTTGTTCAAACATCAGGAAGGGTTTTAAGATGGTGACAGCAGAGCACAAGGCTCTGTGTGACTACACAGTCACACTTGCCGCTGGCCTTGGCTGCCATGGTGATGACAGAGCTCAATCTCATAAAAACTCTAGGATATGAAACTCAAGCCTGAGCGTTGTCCCACTGGCGGGAGTGAGGAGCTGGGTGTCAGTCACCACCTCCCATCACTGATCAGTAATTGTTGAGGCTGCTGTGGGGCT
>NW_006289393.1:553880-562933 GCF_000327345.1 Myotis davidii | reverse complement strand
TCAGCAGGGGCCCCTCAGGTCCTCACTCAGTGCCACTGGTGAGTTCTTGGACACTGTGACTTCAAGTGGCATTACATATATCGAGACCAACTTTATCATAGGCTAATTGATACAAACAAGTGTTAATTCCCTACGACATATTTCTGGTCATAAAAACATCACCAAACTTACTCTAAATAAAGACCGAAAACACTTCTGATACTAAATATTGAAATAATGCGAGCTATATATTAATTTAAGAAAGAGTCAGAAAAACAAGCAAGATCATTATTGTCCAACCCGCTTATCCCAGTTCCTGGTCGTGGGTGACCAGAGCCTTTCCCAGCAGCTCAGGCACAAGGTAGGAACCCACCTGGACAGGACACCCTTCCATACCGGGCCACTGGCCTGACCCACCCACACTCACTCAGACTGGGACGAATTAGACACCCCATTAACCTCGCTTAAGGATGCGGGAGGAAACCGGAATCCCAAGTGAAAACCCACACAGACAAGGGGAGAACATGCAAACTCCACACAGTGGCCCTGCCTGGAATCTTTTTTCTTTTTTCTCATCAGTATAACGAAACAGTGTTGAATGACACGATGTTGCTCAAGGACCTGCTATAGTAAGTCCCCAGAAAGGGAGCCAAGTCAGCAGCCGTGTCCGGCATGCTGTGCAGATACTATAGAATCCCCCACCAGTGCCAAGTGACTCAAAAAGTGAGCTACCATGTGGAAAGGGGCACCTGCCAACCTTCTCCCCTTTAAAAAATAACTCCATCTCAAACCCTTCCTTTCTACCTGCTTCTTAGTCAACTCATTAATGGCCAAGGTACTCATCATTTTCGGTGTGTGATAGTTTCACTGTATTTGTTTTAAAAAGGGGAAAAAAACCCACACTCCTGAGTTTTTAAAAGGCAGGCTGTTCGTTTTCTAAATGTTCTGATTCTAGATGAGCTATTTCTTTTCCCGGGTGCCTCATTTGCCTCATCTGGGGAGGATTGGAATGATTCTCAGTCTATTTCCATCAGATCTGAGGAGTGTACATCAGAAAAGACTGGGAGAGCAATGTTAGCAATCTTCATTCCTTGGTAATAGCAATTCCCTGAAAGCTTTGGGGTGGGGGTGGGTATTAACCCCCAGTTCAGAGGGGTTTCCATGAGCTCATTTCACATAGGCCATCATGAGTGAAGTGTCCCGGAATGATGGAGGCATTGGAGTAGGAGCAGACAGTACCTGTGGGGTATGTGTCTTGCTTCACAATAAGCCATACCCATTAGTGAGTTGGTATTTACAGGGATAATAAATTACTCCACTGCTAGGGTGATACTCTGCAGGCACATGAGATAAAAGTAAGGATGAATTTTGCAGAAACATGGGCTGAGCTGCATTGTTCAGTGGGAGTTTTCCTTGCCCTGCACATTAAGCAGATTTAGCTGTCAGACACCTTTGAAGCTCCGTGCATGCATTCTATTCTGCTGTAATCCTCCTGACCCCACCGAGAGGCCCCTCAATCTCTACCTCATTCTCCTCACTCTGCTCCCTCCTGACACTTTCCCAGCCAGCCAGGAGAGCGAGCACCCAGGACTGCTAAGGGTCCTGTGACTTATTTGAGCTTGTCAGAAACATTTTCCGCCTTTATATCCCGAAGTTCTCTTAATCCCACCTTCAGCAATGCTGTCTGATGTAGCTTTCTTTTCTACTTCCCCAGAATTTCTATTTACAAGCAAAACCTACAAGCCAAGCTCTAGATATTTCCAGTGTGGCCTCCAGCATCATAATTCCATTCAGCTTCCTCTCCCCCTCCTCCTCCTCGTCCTCCTCCTCGTCCTCCTCCTCCTCCTCCTCACCATGGTTACTGTCCTATTAGGATATTTCCCCCAATTAGAAGCTCTAACTTAGCTCCTTTTTAAGAGCCCCCCAGTACTGTACTCCCAATTCTTCGCATTTAAAACTGAGACTTTTCTTTGATGCCCCTCTCATCTCTTTCTTCTTGTCTTTAGCGTATAAAGAATCGATAGCAGTTCAATATTATTCAACATGCACTGATAACATCTTTCTGTTGGCAGGCCAAGTTATGACAGTTCCCTTAGATGGTACCAACATACATTCTTGATAACATCTTTCGAATTTTTATATATTGGTCTTGGGTTGAAATGGTTACAACTTCTCATTAGATTTTCTGTCAATTCTTGTTTACTTTTCCTAAACCAAAGAAAGGCCAAAAATAAATAAGATTCAAACTTAAAACCTGGGTCAGAGGTGCTCAACTAATTCCTGGGCCTTCACATCTTTCATAAGACTTCCCTGACTTCTTGTGAATCAAAATTAAGCAGCCAAACAGCACTCAGCCTGGAGCCAGTATACTACCTGCTTCAGTGACAATTTTCTCCCTTATTGATTAAGCAGATATCTGCATCTGCAAACTGGATATACTGGTCTCTGCCTTCCCCAACTCAAAGCATGATTGTTGGGGAACTCAAAGGAAGTGAAGTTTATGGCAGCATATTTTAAATGTAAGATGGGCCCAAAGTGCAAAGGACTGCTTAGTACCAGCATCCAGGGCTCTGTTAGGTACTGAAGCCACAGTCATCTGCCGGCCAGTTTCTATTTCCATTCCTGTTAGAACTCTAGCTGAACCTCTGCTCTGTGTGACTAAGCAGATATCTAAGGGGTTACTTTTCATGTCATTTCTCTCACAAATCCTTTAGGGGGAAAGATGCTACCTATGACGGTTTTGCTTCAAAAGCGCAAAGGCAGGACCTTTTCATGGGGCCCATTATGGAGAATGAATACAGGTGGTGAGAGCCAAGAGTCCTGGGGCACGGTTTGATAGTGTGTTGATGGCAGATGTGGAAAAAGAACTAGAAAAGGACAGTCTTTTTGAAGATGAGATCATTTTAGAAAGTGAGATTGAAGAGGAAAAGGAGAAGAAAGCCTTTATCACACTAAATAGGTTTTAAGGTACTTCTGACTATGGATTTATTTTAAATGAGGGCTATAAAACCTCATTAGAAAGGAAATACTGGGGAAAAAAGCCCCCGACTTGGTTATAAATGGCTCACTAGAGTCCATGTAGAGTGGTTATTGAATTAGACAAGAATGATGATAAATACTAGAGGAGAGAACTTAGAAGATGAATATGTCCTCAGGAACATCTTGGAATTCAGTCTAAAGAGGGAGAGATGGGGGAGGTCATTGCAGTTGCCAACAGTGGGAAAAGCTCTGGACTTGGAGCTCGAAGACTGACTTTGAGTCCTGGCTGCTGTGTGTGTGTCTGTCCCTGCGACGTCTGTGTCCCCGGGGCTTCTGCTTCTGATCTGTAAGGCAGAGGTTATCACTGAGACATGGGGTTGCTGTAAAATTCCATTGATAAAATGAGTAAGAAAGAATGTAAGAGATACCATGGTTGACTTCCCAATATTCGTTTCCAGTCCAGGGGTACAAACTGATTAGGACGTCATGATAACCTGGCCTGCCAGTGGTTGGCTCAGGGAGTCAGGCCGGGGCCAGGCCATGAGTGGTGTTCTCCCAGTGGCATGGATTGGTCCAGAAATGAGCTGTGACCTCATTTGGCTAAATTTTCAGGGCACAGGTTGGCTAGAGGTGTACAGAGAATCACATAAAGAACCACTCCTTCCCTCCAGACTTGGGCATGTGCAGCTGAGTGTCTGTGGAGCTGCTATAGCCAACTCTTGCCAACATGAGGATAAAGCTGAGACAGGTTGGTCACAGCCAAGAGACTGCAGGGAAACCAAGGCAGAGGATCTAGATTAAGGCAGCCCTACGCTCCCTAATCCTGCAGTGAGTGAGTACAGTTCATTACCATTCCATGTGTTACTCTCTGCCAGAAGCATCCATACTGATGCAGAATGCTCAGTAAACTGAACACAGAAGGCAACCCTGAAATCCTAAGGCAGTGAAGCCTGTGAGCTTTGCAGCTTGTAGAGGCCTTGGTCCAAATTCTGGCTCTACAACCTGTAGCTATATGACTATGGGCAATTTTATTAACCTCCTTAAACCTCAGTTTCCTCATTTGTAAAATGTGTCCATTGCATCTATACTAATAAAAGGGTAATATGCTAATTAGACTGGGAGACCTTTCGGACATCCTTCCGGACAAAGCCATGGTGGCAGGGCCATGGCAGAGTCAGTTAGGGATGATCAGGCCAGGAGGGGAGGGCGGTTGGGGGTGATCAGGCCGGCAGGCAGGCAGAGTGGTTAGGGGAGATCAGGCAGGCAGGCAGGTGAGCGGGTAGGAGCCAACAGTCCCGGATTGCAAGAGGGATCC
Source organism: Myotis davidii (assembly GCF_000327345.1). Taxonomy (NCBI): domain Eukaryota; kingdom Metazoa; phylum Chordata; class Mammalia; order Chiroptera; family Vespertilionidae; genus Myotis; species Myotis davidii. Next base: position 558,660 of record NW_006289393.1, on the reverse strand, counting down.
CAGATGGAGAGGGTGCAGATGGGCTGAGGGACACCCTCCCACACCCCGTGCATGAATTTCATACATCGGGCCACTAGTATTATATAATGAGCTGATGCAAGTAAAGCACTTGCCCAATGTCAGCAATCAGCAAATGTTATGCTGCAGAAATATGAGTTATGATGAAGGTGAAGTTCATTTGCACAGAGCATGTCTAGGCTGCTGTACAGTCATGATTTAGTGGCTCTGCTCCTTAAGGACCCTCTCTGCAGAAGAGAGCTGGGACATTCAGCTAGGGAACCCAGGGGCCTGAGCCCTCCTCCCCCAGCTAGAGAAGTACTGGATGCAGAGTCCCTGGAAGATATTCTGAAAGTGGGGATCCCCGATCCTACTGGGAGGCAGGTTGACAAATAAAGAGAGGTGGAGCTTTGGCACTGGACTCTGTCAAGTGACAAGACTGACAGATTTGCTTCTCAGAGCTTTGCTTTCCTCCTCTGTGAAGTGGGGATAATGGCAGCTACTAGATTGTTGAAAGGATGAAGGACTAAACCTGGGATTAAGAAATAGCCCTTGTTTTTCTCCCTGGTGACTTCTGAAGACACTTCCTCGCAAATATCACTTTCAGATGCCTCTAAGGATTATTCAAGGTTTTGCCTGGGGAAAGCCCCGTTCCTCTGTTCAATCATGTCCAACCAGGATTGCACTTTGGGTTTCAGTAAAGTATTATTGCAAGCTGGGCATTTAATATTTAGAATCAGGTATATTGAGGTAGGATTTACATACAATGAAATTTACCCATTCTAAGTGTTCCATGAATTTTGATGAATGTACACAGTTATGTAACCAGTAGAGGCCTGATGCACAAAATTCTTGCATGAGTAGGTTTTCCTTTTCCCGGATGCCGGCACAGCTTCCCTCTGGCACCTGGGACCCGGGCTTTTCTCTGGCCACCGGCAGGCACCGGGGACCTAGTGTGTGTTTAACTTTACAAGAAACTGCCAAACTATTTTACGAAGTAGTTTCATCATTCTGTACCCCTGTAAACAATGTCTGAGAGCTCCACTGTCCCACAGCTTCACTGGCATTCAGTATTGCTCTTTTTGATTTTAGCCATTTTTATGGAGTGTAGTAATATCTCATTGTGATTTCAACTTGCATCCCTCTAATGATTGATGATGTTGAGCATCTTCTTCTGTGTTTATTTGCCATCAATATATCTTGTTTGGAGACATATGCATTGAAATATTTTGCTCAATTTTTTTTATTGATTTCCCAGTCCTCTTATTGTTTCATACTTTGTATTCTGAATCCAAATCCCTTATTATATATACATTTTGCTATTTTATTCCAGCTTGTTACTTGCCTTTTAATTTTCTTAACAGGCAAGTTAAGGAAATTTTTTATTATAACTAAATGTAATTTATTATATTTTTATTTTATGGTTCATGTTTTTTAGCTCTATTTAAGAGATTATTGCCTAATCTAAGGTCACTGAGATTTTTTTTCTGTTTTCTTCTAAAATTTCAATGGTTTTAGGTCTTAGGTTTTGGTCTATGCATTAATTTTTATATACGGGAATAATTTTTGTGAAGAAAGAGGTGAAGTACATTATTCTTCATATAAAGAACATATTTAAAGTGGATTTTGTATAGACAGTATGTAATTGGGACTTGCTTTCTTTTATCAAATTCAACAAACTCAACCTATTAATTGGCATATTTAGGCCATGTATATTTAATGTAATTATTCAAATGTTTAGGTGTAATTCTACCATTTTATTATTTACTAGAGACCCGGTACACGAAATTCGAAGGGGGCAAGGGTTGGGGGGTTGTCCCTCAGCCCAGCCTGCATCCTCTCCAATCTGGGACCCCTCGAGGGATGTCAGACTGCCTGTTTAGACCCGATCCCTCTCACAATCCAGGACTGCTGGCTCCCAACCACTCGCCTGCCTGCCTGTTCACCCCCTAACCACTCCCCTGCCAGCCTGATCGACGCCTAAATGCTCCCTTGCCGGCCCAGTCACCCCCAACTGCTTTTTCCTGACAACCTGATCACCCCTAACTGCCCTCCCCTGACAGCCTGGTTGCTCCTAACTGCCCTCTTCTGCAGGCCTCATAGCCCACAAATCTCCTCCCCTGAAGGCCTGATCACTCCCAACTGCCCTCCCCTGCAGGCCTTGTCCCTCCCAACTGCCCTCCCCTGCAGGCCATCTTGTGGTGACCATCTTTGACCACATGGGGAAGGCCATCTTTTGTGTTGAAGTGCTGGTCAATTTGCATATTACTCTTTTATTAGATAGGATTTCCTACTTGTCCCATCTTTTTAAAAAATATTTTGGCTTTTTCTGCTTTATTTTGAGTGGAATATTTTTTTTTCATGATTTCACTCTATCTTCACTTATTAGCTGTACCCCTTAGTGATTAATCTAATTTTAAATGTAATTTGATTCCATCTTTAGCCAATCAACCCTAAATAATACATTACATAATATTTTTATATATCCTACCCACCCTTTATGTTATTTTTATATATTTTATTTCTATATCTCAGAAGCTTTGCAATGTTACTATGTTTGCTTTAGTGAACTATCTTTTAAATATATTAAAAAGTAATAAAAATATAAAATTATTTTTATGTATATACCATATATTTACCATTTTCAGTTTTCTTCATTCTTTTGTATATATAAAGATCTTGATATTCATTTTTCACCTAGCTATGAAATTTCCCTTAATATTTCTCACAGTAAAAATCCTCTGGCAATGAATTTTCTCAGCTTATGTTAGTTTAAAAATATTTTCCTTTGATTTTTAAAATAATTTTTATAATATTGACAATTGTTTTTCCTCTCTCAGTACTTTAAAGATATTGTTCCACTGTCTTCTGGCTTAGGTAGTGTCTGACATGAAGTCTGATATCATTTTTTAATCTTTATGGTTGAAAGTATTACATATGCCCCATTCTTTCCCCCACCAACCTACTCTAGTCCATTCTATCCCCCACCCCCGGCCTTTACCTCCATATTGTCTGTGTCTATTGGGTTATACACATATGCATATAAGTTCTTTGATTGATCTCTTCCCACCACCCACCATCTCCCTTCTTCCCTCTGAGGTTCAACTGTCTGTTCCATGCTTGTATGTCTCTGGATCTGTTTTGTTCTTCAGTTTATTTTGTTCATTAGATTCCACATATGAGTGAGAGCATGTGATATTTATCTTTCTCTGACTGGATTATTTTGCTTAGCATAATACTCTGCAGATCTATTTATGCTGTTGCAAATGACATCATTTTCATCTTTGTTCTTCTGTAAAATATTTCTTGTTGTTTTTGAAATCCTGTCTTTATCTTTGATGTTCAGCAGTTTGATCAAGCTGTGCCTCAGTGTGGTTTTCTTCATGCTTTTATGTCTTTGCCTCTTTGGATCTCTTAGATTTCAAGTTTATGGATTTTTTTAAGGATTATGGTTAATTTTGGTAACTTTTTCTCATGGTTCTTTTTTTTTTTCCATTTCCTTCCTTTCCTTATGAAGCTCCAATTATACATATTTAGACTACTACATATTGACTCCCAGTTAGCTGATGCTCTGCTTATTTCTTTAAATCTTATTTGCATAGTTTATATTGTTACGTCTTCAAATTCACTGATTTTTTTCCTGCTATATCTAATATCTCTGTTAATCTGTTATTAACCCTATACACTGTAATTTTTTTCATGTAAGTGTACTTTTTTCCTATCTATAATTTGCATTTGGGTATTTTTATTAATTTAATGTCTCCTAATTATGTTCAAGTTTTACTTTATATCTTTGTACATATTTATAACATCTACAATATTTCCAAGTCCCTGTTTGTTAATTTTATCATTACTGTGTCTGTTTCTATTGATTAATTTTTCTCTTGGATATAAATATTTTCCTGCTTTTTTTTGCATGCCTGGTGATTTTTTAAGATTCTTTTCTTCAAAATATGTTTTCACTTATTTTTAGAGAGGGGAAGGAAGAGGGATAGAGATGGAAATATCCATGTAAGAGAAACATTGATCAGCAGCCTCCTGAATGCTCCCTATTGGAGATCCGGCCCACAACCTGGGCATTTGCCCTGACCAGGAATCTAACTGTGACCTCCTGGTTCATGGGTCAGCGCTCAACCACTGAGGCACACCAGCTGGGCTAAGATTTATTTTTCAATATTGTAAGTTGGCCTACAATATAACGTTAGTATCAACATAGAGATTACACCTTTATATATTTTGCAAAGTGATCCCTGATAAGTCTAGTATCCACCTGCATTTCTGGTTATTTTTTATCAGGTGCCAGAGATTGTAAATTTACATGGTTGAGTATTGGATTCAGAATTCCTATAAAAGCTGTTGGATTTTGTTCTGGGGTACATTTAAATATCTGCAGATTAGTTTTCTTTTCCAAAGCTTGCGCTTAAGTTTTGTTATGACAAGTCCAAGAAAGCCTTTATTCTAGGTATAATATACCTAAGGCTTGACCCTTCTAAGGATTCTACACTATAGCCCACGTGTTAGAATATTTATCCTCTCAGGATGGTAGAAATGTAAACTATTTTCAGCCTTGTGTGAGCTCAAACAATTATTTAACCTTCTGCTCCATAGTGATTGCCTCTCTGACCTCATTAATTTCACTTCATGCATGTACAGGTCAGTGCCTAGCTGAAGACTGTAATGAGACCTCTGCTAGGATCCCTAGTTTGAGATATGCTGCCCTGGAAATTCTAGCTGCCTTAACACCCCTCCACTCCTTGCTATGTACACACATGCCTATATTTAT
>NW_006289393.1:523216-553867 GCF_000327345.1 Myotis davidii | reverse complement strand
AGGACCTTCAGAATTTGTTCATGTTCCTTCTCTCTGTGTTCCAGTCTGAAAATCACCACTGCACAGTTGGCTGGAGAGATTGTAGAGCTCACCTCATTTGTTTTCTTTGATGCAGAAATCAAATTGTATGCTGCCCATTGTCCAATATCTGAAAACTGTTTAATGGTGTATGTGTATTCCTGTTACAATTAATCCTTAATGGACAGCAGCAAAAATCTCTCTATATTTTTTACCCATATCCATATCCTCTGGTCTACTGGATTTCATTACTTCTTAATTATCTTCCTGTAGAGACAATCATGGAATATTGGTGAGTAGAGTGTGGCAGTGGAATTTGAAAGATAGGGTCACATTAACTTCAGTCTTTGTTGCACCCACATTTCAACTACAGTCACATAAAAGAAAAACAAATGATCCTTGAATATTCACTTAAACTAGATTTATAATAATTAAAAATCCTGAACCAAGCAGCTAAGGCATGGTAAAATGAATATTGCAAAAAAGTTTATCGATATGAACACTTGAGCTCCCTTCCTTGCTGTATAGAATTAGAAAAATCATTAATACTTATTAAATACAGAGACAAATGGAGGAAAAAAATCTATGAACTTTAAAATGTTATCTTTCTGGAGACGTTTATTAAATATAATTGTAGTTTTATATTACAATATAAGCAAACTAAAATCATGTATAATTTTAACCCCCACAGTTATTTTTAATTTAAAAAAGTTAGGGTATTAATACAGAGTGTGCTTTAGATCTTGTAAACATCTTTAATAAATTTTTATCTGCTACTAAATTGATAAGTCTGAACCTCCCTATGCTTCTCTGTTTTTATACATGTATTACCAAAAATAAACTATTTTTAATATTTTCCTGCAGCACTTTAACCCCAGTTTATTTTCTTTGCCCCCTTACTTCACTTGCCTTATGAAAGCAGTTGTTGCCCTAGCTGTTTTTGCTCAGTGCATAGAACGATGGCCCATGAACCAAAGGGTCCCAGGTTCGATTCAGGTCAAGGGCACATACCTCGGTTGCAGGCTCCATCCCTGCCCCTGGCCGAGGAGCATGCAGGAGGCAACCAATGGATGTGTCTCTCTCACATCAATGTTTCTCTCTTTCTGTCTCTCCCCCTTCCTTCCACTAGCACTAAAAATCAATGGGAAAATATCCTTGGGTGAGGAATAAACAAACAAACAAACAAAAAAGAAAGAAAGAAAGCAGTTATTATCCAGGTATGGGAAGCTTAGAGTAGAGACAGGTGTTCATGTAATTCAGCAAACCTGCTATGGAATAAAAGAGATAGAGAGAGACAAGGTTACTTATCATGGCCTTCTGTGCCTCTCAGAGTCACCAGATAATTGTCCTACGTTTCATTTTGGTAGGAGAGAGAGAAATGGAATGAATTTGTGAGAAAGGGTAGATCATTGAACAGATATAAGAATATCTGCATCTTCTACAAAGGGAGATTGTTGACAAAGTCATCATAAGCTTTGTGGAAAGTTGGGAGGGATTTGTGTTAGTCTCTCATTATCAAGGACTTTGACCCAAAAGTGATGACTCCTAAAACAGGGTGTAGGAATCTGGGATCCTACAAGTCTGTTCCTAGATCAGCTAACAATTCAAACAAATGTTGGCTGTTACACTGCAATGGACACATTAACCTACTCTTGTGTATCACAGTAATACTGCACACAAGCCTGGCCTTGTTTAACGGGATAAGCATAAGCAGGATACAAGACATAAAGGAGTTATGTGGAAAATCTCAAGATTTTTTTTTCATTCTGAAGGGATAAGAGATTAGAGATAATTATTAAAATTTGTCAAATCAAGAAAAGTTTGGAAAGTTGCATAGCACTCCAGAATACTATGTCACAAGCCATCTCTAGAATCTTAGAAGAGGTGGTTTTAGTGTCAGTGGTGGGGAAGAGCACATCTGATAGCAAACTTAAGGAATTTTTTCTCAGGGGTTATGCCGGCTGAATATATAAATAAATTTGAGGATGATTTCTATGAATTCATGGTCTTCATGGGCATTTGGAACACACTTCTAACCTTTGCCAGCTTATATCCTGGAGTGATACCCCACCACAATATTTTATCTGATGTTGCTGTCAGACAGACTATTGGTTCATAGGTTACCAACCCAGGCTGAGGCGTTTTATTTTCATTTAAATAACTTGTACTTCATCTTTATGATCTTGTTCTTTCATTTTCTGTCATGTTCACTCCCTACATTTTTCTCAATATGCATCCCCCATGAAACAGTGTACCAGACCCTCAACATCTGATCTTTATATCAAAGAGATCACAGGGGGTTGGAAAACAAATGCACTCTCCTATGCACTTTCAAATCTCAGAAAGCTTAAATCCAGTTTGAACTTAGAGGCTGAGCATTCCCATGCATTCTGAAGCCATCAAATGGAACTTACCCTTTTAGAAGGTCATCCATGCCACAGCCAAAAGTTGCCCGATGGTTGTGGATAATTAGCCAGTACAGTTATTTTTCACTACTTTGACAAAACCATAGGGTAAACTTAGGATGAATAAGCTATATTTCATTTATGTTGCTTTGCCAACAGCTTAGTTTTGTTGTTTTTTAGAATGTTTCAGCCATACAGATGAAGAGAAGGATGTGCAAATAAAGAGATCTGTTCTCCCATCTGTAGTTTGTTTCTGTTGCCAATACAACCCATAGCTTCAAGATGTTTAAAAAACTGGAGAAAAGGGATACAACGACTTTTTACATGACCACATGCATTATAGGAAAATCTGCCAGTTGATATGGTCTGAACATGGAACACCCATAAGTTGCTCTTTCTAGCTGGTGAATTGTGACCTCATTGCATGTTTGGTTAAAAATGTAGATGGGATCAAAGTTCTCAAAGTAAAAAGAGTTTGAGTCATAAAGATTTTTATTTGCCTAGGATTTATGAGTATTGAAGAGGAAGACAACAGTAATTTTACTAAAGCTTTTTGTTTGAATCTTTAAGGGTAGATCATTGTCCTGAAGCAAGTATAACCTTTTAGGATAGATATGCTGTATCTTCACTAACCGAAAATCATGGCTTACTGATTTGGGAATGTTCCGGGAAAATACAATAAGTCTGTGAACAAAGGAGCATCAGTAAGTGTCAATTATTTAGGGTTTTTTTTAAAAAAGCCTTTCTGGGAGCCAACTCCAAAATGGATTTCTTGAGAAAATAGACTCTGTCCTTTCTATACAGGAGGCAACTTGAAACCAACTCCAAGTGCTTCATATTCATAATTGGTCATTAATAACTGTGATGACTAACCCTCAAGGAAATGACTGCCAAAAGGCAAATGCTTAGGAAATAGCAGGGTAGATGTTGAGCACCATGTCTCAGGGACCGCAGTGGGACGCCAACCACACAGAAGAAAGGACGGTCCACCTTGGATTCCACGACAGTGTGTGCCCTGTGAGCTCACCGTGGCCTCAGCTCTCCCTGACAGCCACTTATGGAAACGTATTGACCATCTATTTGTAGCAGTCACTGTGCCAGGCTTACGACAGATGAGCTATGGTGATACGAGGTTAGGATAGTTTCTAAAATCCCTCATTGTCACACTGTGAGCAAGCCGAAAAAGTCTTCAAGCCTAGTCTTTCCAACTCGGAAGCCTATTATCTTTTAACTTCATTTTTCTGAGTAATCAGAGGAATTTAGAACTCAAGTCAGGTTTTCTTAAGCCTCGCCTATATAATAGTATCTTCAGGCAGGTACATTAATATTAATAATACCAAAAATCTTGGTTTACAAATTCAAGCGACTAAAGACTTGTGAACCACAAGCTGCAAGAAAAAATTGAGATACTTTCATCTGTAGAAGAGAAGGCTGAGGAAAAATTAGTTGGTGGCATTTTTCAAACACTCAAATTCGTTGCTAATTCAGAACCCACTAACTTGGAAATTTATATTAACTGAAACAGTGTTAGAAATAGGCATAGCCCTTTGCAGCTATTTTTTAAAGATTATGCTCCAATGTAACGGAATAGTACAAAACAAGTTTGGAAGAAGCATAGACAACACAGTTAAGATAATGAATTACTTTAAAAGAAAGGAACTCACTGTTTTATGTAAATAAATCCAGGGAGTTACTGAGTGAGTAATCTCAGCTACTCACTACAAATGGTCCCCAGAAACTTGATTCTGTGAAAACTAAGTCCTTATACTACTACTAGAGGCTCAGTGCACGGAATTCATGCACTCGGAGGCGGGGGAGTTCAGCCTGGCCTGTGCCCTCTCGAATTCTGGGAGCCCTCGGGGGACATCCTTAGTGCTGCTGCAGAGATGGGAGAGGCTCCCGCCACCACCACTGCACTAGCCAGCTGTGAGCCCAGCTTCTGGCTGAGCAGCGCTCCCTCTGTGGGAGTGCACTGGCCACTATAGGGCAGCTACTGCATTGAGCATTTGCCCCGTGGTGGTCAGGGCATGTCATAGCAACCTGTTTGGCTGTTTGGTCAATTTGCATATTAGCCTTTTATTATATAGGACTAGAGGCCCATTTGCAGGAAGGTTCCTGCAAGAATAGGGCTCCTCTCCCGTCTGCCGCTCCTACCCTGCCCTTCTCTGTGCTCCTACCCCGCCCTTCTCTGCACTGCTACCCGGCCCTTTGCTGCTGCTTCTCTCCCGCCCATCTCCGCTACCTCAGCTCCATTGCTTGGCTTCCTTCTATGGTGTCTTCAGTCTTCACTCCCAGCAGCGGTATATGCAAATTAGCCACCATCTTTGTTGGCAGTTAATTTGCATATCATGCTGATTAGCCAATGGGAGGCATAGCGAAGGTATGGTCAATTACCATCTTTGTCTATTATTAGATAGGATGTGTGCTAATGCTGCAAGGGATGCCGCACTCAGCGTGGCATCTAGAATCCCTGAGGACAATGGCCAGGGTAATGATTCCACACTGGCTTTTGTTATACCTGGAATCTTCTGACCCAGTGATGCTTTGTGGCAGGAGCAGGACTGAGGAGGATGCTAAAGCAGCATTCCATGGGCTATCTCTCATCTTGGTCACTGACCTTTGATCTGAGGGCTTACAAGTATTAAGAAATCAGTCTTTAGAATATTCAGTAATTTTGAATGATCTTATCCCTCTGGCTATCTGAATTAATAAAGTCTGGCTGGATGTGAGAAGGAGCTACACAGAAGGAGGAAGTCAGCTGTTTTCTCTGGTTGCTGGAGTCAGAACAAAAAGCAGCAGATTGGGGTTTTAAAAGGAAAGGTTCACATTCAATTTAATTTCAGGAAGAACTTTCTAAAGAGTATAGCTGCTCTTTATCCACCTATTCTTTCATTATATTCCGTGAACACGGACTATGTGTCAGGTGCTGTGCTGAGCACTGGTGATAGTGAAGGTAGCAGATACCGTGTCAGCCTACAATTATCATCAGCTCTGTCAGCATATAATTAATTACCTGCTGTGGAGTAAAGGAAACACAGAATGAGGAATGGGCTGATGGGAATATTGAGGAGATAAATAAAATTCAGTCTGCACCTAGGAATCTCACAGTCTAATAACACTGATTTTAAGAATTAGTGGCATTTTCTAAATAACAGGTATATACATGCTGGATGCATTGTGCTATGTTATTACACATTTTAATAAACATAGCATGATGTTTAGTTCTCAAAGCACCCCTAATTTTCAGATGAGAAAACTAAACCCACCTGCTGAGGCACCTGTGCAAAGCAGAAGGGGCTCATTGGCCAGCGAGTGAGGATTTTGTATTATGCACCCTAAGTTCACACTTGAAAACTCCCTGGTGGAAATATTTCTCCAAAAGTTCTCCGCCACCACCCAGGCAGACTCTCACCTTTCTCAGCTGCTCACCCCCCAGCTGCACACCTCCCTCTAGGGCACAATAACTTCCCTCAGAGTTCTGCTGCCAGACGGTATTCCTAACCCAAGCACTCTCAACAGTCTTCCCCCAAAAAGGAGGGCTTGTAAATTCCTATACCAGCTGCTAAGTGACCAAAACATATCCATATCCTTGGTACTGTATCCAGGTGTGAGTAAAGAAGACCCCGAGTCCACTCTGCAAATCAGAGCCCCAACATCTGCTGCTCACGTGCCCTGGTGGATCCAGGGGCGCTGAGATGCTGAGCTGCAGCGCTTAGGGACCAGTGCCCCTGGGGCAGCTGGTGTTTTCTCAGGGAGACGCGTATTTTCTGCATGTGCTCTGACTTTACAGGACTAGGAAGCTCTGCTGTAAGTCATCTCATGCCTGGGCTAGTTGGCGGTAAGGGAGAGAACATACCTTGAGTGATAGAAAGAAGGCAGATAGGACAATGGGAAGAAGGTGGGAGAGCGGACTGGGGTCAGAAATGTAATTGGTGACCTTGGAAGAATAAAACCTGCTGGTCCATCCAGCAGCCTGACCCTTGAACTCATTAGCAAGGTCCTGTTGGCAGCTGTTTTCCCACAGCCACAAATGTGCAAAACTTGTCAAGATCAAGACTGAGTCAACTCATTCGGGATGCAAGGCTGGCTTGCCCCTTTGAACTTTGTTCCTATCACAGCCATTTAATTATTTTGTGAGTTCTTATAATTCTGAGGGCAAAGCAGGTGTCCAGAGTGCAATCCCTAACACTTTTTCAGGTTCCGATGTTTTTATGAACTGGGAGAAGCTTACAGTGCCTTAAAGAAACTACATAAAGAAGGCATCAGCATTTTCGACATAAGCTCCATTTCCACAGGTTTATGCGCTCTGGAGAAACTCGCTTGAGGATGAGACTGGCATATAGTGCCCGAGTCCCTGACTGTCCACACCTCATTGCATAGGTACTTACGAAGGAGTCCTTCACATTCACTACATTTGGCATCTGTAAATTTTAGAAATAGAAATGGCTTTAATAGTAGGTGGTTTCTGAATTTAATGTCAGTGCACACAATTCTCAGAGAACCGGAGACGTCAGGAATACCAAAAGTCCTGGTTTATAGATTCTGGTAGGACAAGAACATGAAGGGAAAGGAAAATAATTTAAAGGGACAGATGCCAGAAAAGGTTGGTGTTCTCAGAAGGGCACCCGACGTAGACTGACATCATCATTTCTCCTACCCCAGGCTCTCCTTGCCCTATTTCCTGCCTGTGTCATAGACCGGGCCCTCGGCTTTGGTCAGAAAATCACTGAAAAGGCCGCCAAGAATCTCATGTTGCTTTTTGTGTCTCTATTTGAGGAGACTGCATTAAATGCTCTCTCAGCCATAAAATGCCTGATGGGGAGAGAGTTCTTAGACAAAGCCAGAAAAGCATTATCCCTGGAGGTGAAAGAATTCCAGGAAAGGCCAGCACAGAACTCTGCAGAGGAAACTTAATGGGCAGCTGTGGTTCTCAGGGACGGATCATTCAGGATGTGTAGGCAGCCTGCTCCTGGCAGCAAGCACCCAGATCCTGGGAATGTGGACAGTGGACTTCCGCCTCAGGATGGGGAGCATGGATCCAGGGGCCAGTGAGGATCCAGGACCAGCCCCAGTTTCAGAGGAGAAGCTGGGCGCCTTGCCCAGCAACAGGGCCATTCTGTGAGCCGTCCTCTCACGAGGCTGCCTCAGTGGCTGTTCACTCAGTGGACCCCACTTCTGGATTTATCTGTGCTTTGGGGGATGAGGGAGGGGAATCAGTATAGCTTCATGGTTAAGCACATGGCCAAGTCCAAGAGCTTTATTTAGAGCAGATGGCCTTGGGCAAGTTAACCTTTTGAGCCATGGTTCCTCATTTGTGAATGGCGGTAATAGCTCTTTCCTTTAGGGTTGTGAAGATGAAGAGATGATACAAAGAAAACGGGGAACTCCTGGTAGCTGTAATAAGCAGCCAGACTTGATGATCTGTCTTCACTAAAGGAAGAGAGTCTCCAGCATCCTCCATGCTGAGCACTCTTTGGTTCGAGGGTAGACAATCCCAAAGATGCTGCGAGTAAATTATTCTGGCAGGCAGTCTGGGCATCCAGGGACTAAGACCTGAGCTGTTATAGCCCATGAATCTTTGGTTCCCATCCTCAGAGGCTGGGTCCGTTCTGAGGAAGATCCATTTCTGTGTGAAACTAAAATAGTCCAGACATTTGGAATTGCCCGAGTACAACATGTGATGTACTAAATCTGAGCGTTGTACATCTAGGCCAGTGGTTGGCAAACTCATTAGTCAACAGAGCCAAATATCAACAGTACAGCGATTGAAATTTCTTTTGAGAGCCAAATTTTTTAAACTTAAACTATATAGATAGGTACATTTTTATTAACTTAATTAGGGTACTCCTAAGGCTTAGGAAGAGCCACACTCAAGGGGCCAAAGAGCCTCAGTTTGCCGACCACTGATCTAGGCTAACATAAAGGACACTGAATTCTGAAAAGCAGGGTTTTTCTTTTCGAACTCCTCTGGCAACACTTCCCCATGCAAACAGCCAATCCTTCCTCCAAAAGGCCATTCTGTAACAGTGAAGTCTCCTTAACGGAGGAGAAAATGAATGGAGAGATAATGAATCATCTGTAAAGCTGGTTGAGAGTAAAGCTGACCAGTTGGAGGCCCTGAAATGAGGGCATCTCAAACTTAGCCCTTGTGATCCTGGGGGAGTCTCAGACCATGGCCCTGTAATTCAGGGCTCTGCAGTCCATGGCCAGCCTCCGGTGTGACAGTGTATGAGATAGCCAAATGGCACCACACTGGAGAAAGGCTAGCTGCATCTTCCTACAAATATCCCTATGGAGACTGAAGACTCTCTTCTGACATGGACCTCATCATCCTAGGGCTTCCAAAATCAAGCACCAAACCTACTAGAATATAAATGCCAACTCTTTACTTTTGCCTTAGTGTTAGGACACTGGAAGAATTCTACTCAGAGCAAAGAGGTTTCCAGGTGAGGGATGGGCAGATTCTGGAGTTCAGATAGTAATTGCTTAGCATCAAATGAGATTGTATGAGAAAGGTAGTAAAAGATAAACTGTTTACCTATCAGAGATATGCTAATAAATATAGTAAGCATTTTGTATATAACATTCATTTTTTCATTCTTTCAGCTCTGCTAGATAGCATTCTGAGTTCAAGAAATTTGATGGTGAACAAATTTTTGTTCTCACAGCAGCCCGATAAGGAACCTGACACCTAAGAGGTTCCGGATCTCCTGTAGGGGTTCACACAGTTATAGGCAGAGACCACACCCCAGCCACTGCTCCACAAAGCACCACAGAAATGCTAGCTGTTGAGCCTCTTGTCACGAAGATTACATTGTATTCTGTGATATTCCCTACCGAGCTGAACACAACACTGCATTGTGCCTCTTCCCACTCCTAAACGTGTAAGATGCTGACATAAACTTAACTAAGGATGTTTCATTCTAAGCTTATCCTATAAACAGGAAGCCTGTGGGGTGACAAGCAGATCTTGGAAGCTGTCTCATTAGGCTGGATAAATCCACACCACCATTTTAGAAATTAAATATGTAATAATTTTTTCAGATAATTTATTTGTGATGATGAGATATAATTAGTGGAATATGTCACCCACCTATGATGAAATCAACTTAATTTGGTTTAGGGAAGAGTGGGGTCCCTGGGAATGACAAGACATCACAAAAGGTACCGGTGGGTTTGTCAGGGCATACAGTGTGAGTGAAAGACAGAAAGCGGTTCTGTGGTCTTCTCAGTCCGACTACAAATGGCATTGGGTCCAGTGAAGTCCATGTGGTAAGTGATGTTACCACGGTAACTCCAGGATGATCTTATAGCCTGTGAATCACTCGTCCTCACAATGAGATTGAGAGGCCACAGACTCAGTTAACAGCCGAATAGATGATGAACCATGCAAGGGGGATGGATGCACAGTGACCTTTGTTGGGACATCAGTTTGTTTTGTATGCTCATTACTCTTATTTCAGTTAATACATTCCACTTGGTTGGTTGGTTGGTTGAAGTCATATGATCCCCAATTGAAAGAAGGGTGATCAAAAATAATGTGTATGTCTCTAACAACTGTTCTTTTCCTATTGTAACTCTAGAGAACCATCAGGGTATATGCACATGTGACTCTTGCTGCCAATAAAGGCGGCCTTCTTACCTCGTGTTATGTGAAGGAAATATGTTCATGTTCAATTAAATGTCTGTTTTGTGCTTCCTCCTTCTAGGGGTCTCCTTTCCTCTAGACCACACCCAATGCCAGGGCCCTTTCTCCTTTATGGGAGCCACTCTAACCCTCACTCTGTTACTCTGTCCAGAGTCCAACTGCCAGATGAGGACCCTCGACAGTGGGATCGGAACCTTCCCACTCCCAGACTCGGGGACTCGCTCAGCCGGACGGTACATATGCCCGGCAGACCCCTCAGGGGACACCGAGCCTGACCTGTGCCTCCAGCCGGTCCTTTGTGCAGCCCCTTCCATCCGAGCCCAGACCCTTGAACGAGAAGTGCCTTCCTCCGCCGACAGCCAGGACTTTGCAGACAACGCCATCGTTCACTCCACGTCTGACCCCACCATGACTGCCAGGGGGACGCGGCCTCTGCAGAGTCGCCTCCCCAGACCAGCCGCCTCAGGTAAAGTGCCTATTACCTTCCAAATTAGATTGTTTTCCCACCCAAATCATGCACTTGCTGACAAAATGGAAAACATGGTGCAGAAAAAGTTTCTGCCAGCAAGCCAGTGAGTGACCTCTGCCCGGTGGACATGTGGTCCCATGGAAAGCCCTGCATATCCTCCACCAAAAAGTAAGACAAGCATTACACATTACCTGCTCTTAGCATTATGTGAAGAAGTTGTACATACATATAAAGGAAGCAAGCATGTAAGCACAGGGATATGGATATGTAAATTGATTAAGAAAAAAAACCCCACAACATGCGCATGGGCTTTTATCTTTTAAAACTTAACTCTGATTATAGATAATTTAAACTTGACATAAATTTAACTGATATGCTGTTTGCCCTCTAACCAGAAACTGTCTTCTGATATAATCTTATCCTGTTCAAATATGTGTATATGCCGAACTATAAAATCTTAGTTGGATGCATCAGCAGTAGATTCACTGCAGTAGAGCGGTGTGAGCCTTCCCATGAAGAAGTACCATCTTTGGCTGCCGTCATTTGAAAAAGTCTTTCATGATTAAAGATAGGACCAGGCTAAGGGTCAAAGTTTTTTTATTGGCCCCTCAAGATTAAAAATATTTATTGCAGCTCAAGGTGACACTGCACAATTTTTAACTTGTATGGATCCTGTTGCACTTGTGACATGCGCAGGCATATGAAATAGAACTCTGAAGACGTGCCTTTGTTATTTGATGCTGAGAAAGGAACCACAAGTAGGGATTATATTAGAGGCTCCTGAAAAATTAGAAAAGAAGACTTTTAATTAAACATCTTTGAATCGATGTGATTGAGCTATTCCCATGGCTGAGTCCTTCCTTCTCATTGTAATACTAACTGCCATGAATGTTTCATTGCAAACTTCTGCTTATTTCAAGCCAAGGCTACATTTTAAAAAGCCGGAATGCGTATTATTTTTGAAATACATGCATTGTTAATTAATGACACCGCCTCCAGAGACTCAGGGGCGAAATCTTAGTTATAGATTGTGCTCCATGCCTGAACAGTCACATGTGTGACCTCAATTCAGCAGCCGGCTGCCGAGTAGACGCCATGATTAAACACTGTCATTATAACAAATTGAATAGAAACTGCAAGCCTTGAATTGCTTCATAAGAAGGGGATAGGAAAGAGATTGTTCTGATCTTGCTGCAGGTATTCACCAGTTTCCTAAGGTTTGTGTCTTAATTAAATTGTCATGAAGAGTTGTAAAAAAGTAGTATATGGTCAAGAGCGAGGTCGACATGGGGAGGGAGACTTTGGTGTTGCGCACCCTGGAGCTTCCTGTCTGCCAATTGATATTGTCAGCGTGGTTCTTAGGCCAGTTTTCCAAGGGCTCTCTTTTGTCTGTGGCCATTGGTTACTCATTTTAAAAATTAAGCAATGAAGAACCAGCTGCAATGAAAGGCGAGTGGTTTAGGGCAATCATTCCTTTCTTAATGCATGCATTTGAATTGGTTTTTCTCTTATCTCCATGTCAAAAATGGAGGTAACTGTACAAATCTCACAGCGCTGATGGAAATACAATTACTTTGCTTCTGCTCACAAGCAAAACGCTGTTGAGAGGCTAGCCCAGCCTGTCCCGTTGGTAACCACTGAGGCCGGAGGATCACTGCAGCCTCCCCTTCCTGGCATGAGAAAGAATACACTCTGCAGGTCGATCTACTCTGATGGGAAATAGAGGCCTTCCTTTCTTCCATCTCTGCTAAGTACATCCTCGATCCTCAAAATGGGGTCCATGGCCAGCAGCAGCAGCAGCATCCGGGAACTTGTCAGAGATGCGGAATCTCAGGCCCCACCCCAAACCTACTGAATCACAATCTGCAGTTTAATTAACAAGAGCTCAGTGGATGCACAAAGCAAATCAGAGCTTGGGGAGTCGGGCCCTGCAGGATTTTTAAGGGCCTCTGAGCGAGGTTGCCCAAACCACATCTTTTAAAATGACCTTCACAGGTATTCTAGGAAAATCAGGGTTCCCTGCTCACATATGTTTGGGAAAGGCTTTTTATTTAAATCTCCCTTTGGTAGTTATGACTGTCCCCATTAGCACAATGAAGGCTCTGAGAAGCGCTCCAAAAAGGGAACCTGTTAGACATTTGATGAAAAACATTTGATAAATAACCAGCGTTTCCCAGTTTGCCCCTGAACCCTTCTTAACATGCAGAGCTTATCAGCATTTCATGGCAAAGTGGTCCCAGGACAGCTTGCCTTTGGTCTCCAAGGTGGACATTCTCTGTGGGCGTGCGGAACTACGCAGACGTGTCTGCTGGGATGGACTTGCAAGGGGCAGAATGCTGGAAAGTGCAGCTTTCACCACATTGGGACCTTTCTTATTATTTCTGAATATCTCCCCCACCCCCTCCCTACATTTCCATAGAGTTGAAGGAAGCTGACTGTAGTTTCATATACATTTCCTCATTTAGGAAAAATCCATTCCCAAAAGCAGAATGACGCCGAGCCACGGCCTCAGACCTGCTCGTCAGTATGTGCTGAGAACACACTGGCCAGGGAGCTGCTTCCAGACTGGCGGGGTGAAGACCCCCCTGCGGACACCCAGGTGAGGGAGGCCAACAGGCGGGCAGCCTCCACCCGTTGGTCCTGGTTGTGAAGAGTGAACTCCTGAAACACTTTGGTGAAGAGTTAATTTTAAGTCAGATTTGTTGTTGGCTCAGTGAGTAAAAACGCAGGCCAAGGCTCCCTTTCCTCCCTGAATTAAGTAACACCATGGGCTCTCGGGCAGGATCCAAAGTGCTTTCACCCATCTGCACTCAGATGCTTGAGGGATGGGGGCTCTGCCCCGACCAGACATGGCATAGCAGGCATTGCTCTCCCAGGCTTAGGAGCACCATTTAGAAAGATAGGATGGTATTTTCCCATTGTCTCCTCAGCTCCTCCAACCTTTACCCTGTTCCTATGAGACAGGTAAAGCAGGTTTGATTAGACTCCTTTTAGGGACGAATAAACTGAGGCCTGGGAGTGGTCATGGTCGAAAGACTTGCCAGGGACAGTGAGACCTGCATTTCTTTAACCTCCATCATTTGTGCTGTGGGTTCTTCATCACCCTGAGATGGCACACAGAGATCTAGGGAGGGGCTCATGGCTCAGGGACTCCTCGAGCCTCCCTCTGGGTACTTGGTATCCCCTTTTATAGACCCTCCCATTTACCAGTTTCGACTAATTGATTGGACCACATCCAACCTGCCCACTATTTCTCAGCTTGCCCTGGGCCTGGCCCACTTCAGGGTCTTTGGTGGCACCCAGCAGTGAAGGGTGGGAGGAAGGACATAAGGACCAACTACCAGACCTCCTGGCCCTTCTAGGACCTTCCTGCTCTGTTGCCTTTGGCTCTCCAAGCCCCGCATTAAAACCCTAAAAGAGACCCAGAGTTGGATGGGGAAGTAGTTAGCAACAACAGGTGGTAATAGTGGCAAAGCAGTTAGGCAATTCCAAGAAAGAGAGAATTGTTTAGTGCTGCTCTCCCCCACATGTGCTGGCAGGAAATCCTCACCCAACATTCCTATCCCCCAAACACATACCTCTCGGGGGTCCCCTTCCCCCTCATCTCCCACCGGCTCTGCCCATTGGAAATCCTGCCTGTCTTGTATCAGTCACCACCACGACTTGGAACTCAGAACTCCAGTTCATTGACTGCAGGGAGGGAAAGTTTGAAGCAAGAGTTAGCTTTGTATTTCTAGCTCCCAGGACAGCACCTGGTTCCATTAGTGCTTATTGAATGGAGGGATGAAAACATGCATCTCTCCTTACCCAGAAAGTGTTCCTGGGGTCCTTCAGGAACACTAGCCATGAGGCTCCCCTGGAACCACTATCTGTAGACTTGTCATCCTTAATAGACATCATCCTTGCTATTGAAATCTCTGTACTGAGCTCTGTACCCCCAGAACCTAGCACACGGCTTGGCACAGGGTAGCAACTTGATAAGCACCTGTCACATGGGTGGATGAATGAGTAAATGACTAAGAGAATAAAGGGAGGAATGAGCGCTTGAATTTATAACCATGGCTGAAAGAGCTCACATCCTAAAATGTGTTTTTGTAATTTCCAAACAAGTGACACTCCCAGATGGACTTGAGAGACCTGTCTCATACATATGCCTGGAAGATGGGGAATCATGGGCTCTGAGAGGGCAGAGGCCCAACACCCTGAGCCTGCCCCCTCCCCCAGGAGCTGCAGTCCTAGACCCGGTATCTGCTTGTGTGCACAGAGGGGAAATGTCCATACAGTACCTCCCCCCCCCAACAGTTCCTGAACACGCTGATCACAGCACTGTGACACCTGTTGGGCCAGGCTGTGTGTGTGTGTGTGGTCGCACAAAGGGGAGACTAGGTCCCTGAGACTGGCCTCTGTCAGTACCTCTGAGGGTTATACAGGGTCAGCAGTTGCATGCTTTCCTAAAGGCTCCTGTCCTTCCAGAGCCTGGGAGAAATATTCCAAATTGTGTGAACATTTATTCTTTTGTTCCCAAGGTTGATCCCTTTCATACCCTCTGATACTTGAAAGGCTGTAATGAGATCAGTTAAATAAATAAGCCATTAGGTTTGGAACAGCGACTCTAACAGGCACTTTAGAAAATAGGACCCATAAAGCAGTGTACCCAATGCAGAGCAGGTGGTGCGGGGACTTGCGGCGCCTGGGACAGTGCTGTGTGGTCAGAGGCTTAGTGCAGGCCTGACTACAGCTCCAGTGATTGACAGACTGGCAAGCCCAGTCACTCCTGGGGGCGGGGGCATTGGGAAGGGCATTCTGTGCACCAGCAACAGCCAGGTGTGAACTGTTCCACATCCTCACAGGCTTTCCTCACAGGAAATCCAGCTGTCGGCGCTGGATTTGTGTGAATCATCTGAACAGTCTCACGTTACTCATTTAGGACAAGGGACCCAGAAAGTGCTCGTACTCTGCCAACGATGGCAGTGATAGTGACAGTGCCCGGGTTTTGGAGCTGGAAGGGGCAAGTTAGTGAAAGCAGTGCCAAGTGCCACCCCAGGTAACACGGGCGAGCACGGGGACACTGGGGCTCCTCTGTCTGGGAAGCCAGCGAAGTGCTTTCCCTGTGCTCTGCCTCCTCCCCTCCCCGAGATTTCACTTCTCAGCTCATCTCTCCTGAGATCTAATTTTCTGGCACGTACAGAAGAGTGCCTGCGAACATCAATTTGTTTTCTGGTATAATCTTCATGACATTGCAGTGCAGTAAGGATTTTATTTCCAAATCTGGCATCTCCCAAAATGTCTCCAGTTGAGTTCTCTCGGTAATGCAGGGATGGCTGTAAAGATACGTTTGTTCTTAATCACATACTTTGGCCAGTCCAATCGCCCAGTGAGCCTGGAGAGAATCGCAGGCTGGACCTGCAGCCACGCCATTGTGAGCAGGTCTGTTTATGAGCGTGAAATTCCCTCACACCATTCCTGTTGGAAGCAGAATTGGCAGCAGAAAAATCATCATCCCGAGGCACTTAAAAATATGTGTGTTCAGATGGCATTTCCATACACACAGAAGGACAGATGCACCCCAACACAAAATGTGGTCTGGGCTCTGCCTTTCTTCTAATCTATTCTGGATTGTCAGGAATCCTATACAATAAAAGGCTAATATGCAAATTGATCAAACGGCAGAACCACCTGTCGCTATGATGGGCACTGATCACCAGGGTGCAGATGCTCAATGCAGGAGCTGCCCCTGTTGGTCAGTGTGCTCCCACAGGAAGAGCGCTGCTCAGCCAGAAGCCCTGAGCGGGGCTCATGGTTGGCGAGTGCAGCATTGGTGGCAGGAACCTCTCCCGCCTCCACAGCAGTGCTAAGGATGTCCAACTGCCGGCTTAGGCCTGATCCCTGAGCCTAACCTCTCAGGCAGACATCCCCCGAGGGCTCCTGGACTGCAAGAGGGTGCAGGCCGGGCTGAGGGACTCCCCAACCCAGCCCCTGCAGTGCAAGAATTTCATGCAAAGGGGCCTCTAGTATTTTAATAATGCACTAAAGCAGCATTCTTTTTGCATGAATCAACTTTTTTCTCCAATACTAATTTAGCGATGATATGATAAAACCATGACTTTTTTCTTAAACAAGACTGATGTTACTTGAAGGGAAAATGTGATCTAGCAACCATGTGTGTTTCCAGTTTCCCAAGAGCCTTGGTGTTTGTGACGTGTCAGGGTAGGAATGGCGTATGTGAATAGCCATTACCTAGGGCCTCTACTCTGCTCCTCGCTCCCTGCCAGCCCTCAAGAGTCAGGACCAGGCTGCATCCTGCTAGGGCTCACCAGGAAGAAAGTGGCAACCACCACTGGCATTAGAGCAGTGGTTCTCAACCTGTGGGTCGCGACCCCTTTGGCGGTCAAACGACCTTTTCACAGGGGTCGCCTAAGACCATCCTGCATATCAGATATTTACATTACGATTCACAACAGTAGCAACATTACAGTTATGAAGTAGCAACGAAAATAATTTTATGGTTGGGTCACAACATGAGGAACTGTAGTTAAAGGGCCAGAAGGTTAAGAACCACTGCATTAGAGTTTGGTTGTTGTCCCCATTAGGTCTCTGTGGTTTGTGAGTGTCTCTCTGGTTGTGACAGATAAAAGGGAAGGGCTTTCATTGTCGTGAGGTCTGCCCAGTGAAGACGCCTAGGGCCAGGCCAGCTCCTAGTCCAAGCTTTTCCCTGGAACCTCTCATGAGTCCAGTGAATAACACCCCCTCCCTGACCCTCAACTGCTCCATCCAAGAATGCTGTCCAGGGCCCATTCCAGCTCTAAAACACCACTCAGTTAGGCCCGGGCTCCTGCGTGAGTAACTGGACAAAGACTCCTGTCAGACACTAAAACATACATGTAATAAACTAGGAAATGCTTCCAGTGTGATGAAAGGAGATAAAGGCTTTGGACAAAAATAGGAAAGCAAGGTGGTATGGGAGAGCAGGATGCTGGGAGGGTGCCGGGAGGGGCAGTGTTAAAGTGGAGCAGTCCCACAGCCTCACTGAGGAGGTGGTGTTCCCATAGAGGTGAAGGGGGAGAGGGAGGACCCAGGAGGATCTCCGGGAGGAGCATTCTGGCCAGAGGTCACAGCCAGGGCAGAAGCCTTGAGAAGGAGCAGCAGGCAGCAGCGCAGCTGTGGGAGCAGCCTGCAAGGCTGGTAGAGGTCAGACAGGCAAAAGGGCTGGAGCGGGGAAGGCCTTGATCGCCAGCCCGAGGCCTTTGCTTCCTCTCTGAGAGACACCTGTGGGGGCCTTTGGACAACTCTGAGAGCCATGTTGTAAACGGATGACTCTGGCTGTTGTAAAACCTGAAGAAGCAAGATCCACTAAGAGGCTATTACATCATCCAGGCAAGAGCTTCTCTGCAGCTGGGCTGTGGTCACAGTGAGGGGCTGGCAGCCCTGGCTGAGAGAGCCCTCCTTGGCAATGGGAGTGCCCAGCCACCAGCCAGGGCCCATAAGCACCTGAATATGGCTGGTGCGAGTAAGGAACTGAATTTTTAAATGTAACTTTTGCTGTAATTTTTCTAAGAGTTAGCTCTTGAGCCACGCCTTTTTGCTCTTTATTATTTATTATTATTATTATTATTATTATTAACTTGAACTTAAATATGAATAGCCACACAGGACTTGTACCACACAAGGAGTGAGATGGTCTGATTCCAGATCTAATTGAAAATACAACCCTATTCACTGATTGGCTATAGCTGGGGTGGAAGGCAAAGCTCAGTCTGCGATGGCTCCAGGGTTTGGGTCCTGGGAGGGAGGGCTCTGTTGCCTGAAAGGGAGATGCTGGGTTTGGGGCTGGGAGGCAGGTTATGGTTAATTTTGGACACACTGAGTTTGAGGGGCTGGGCAAGCAAGTGTTGGTGTTGAGCAGATGGGGGCTGTGTGTCTGGAGTTCGGCAGATCAGGCCAGGCCTGAAAATGTAAAATTGAGTGTCAGCCACGTAGGTGGCATTTAAGGTCTTGGGTCCAGAGGGAGCAGGAGGGGAGGGAGTGTTGGTGAAGAGAACGTGTCCTCCTCCCAGAGTTAGAGGTCAGGGAGGGTAGAAAGAACCAGCAAAGGAGACGGAGCAAGAACAGGCAGTGAGGGAGGAAGAGAGAGGGGGCTGTAGTACCTGAGGGGCCAGGGGTAGAAAGATGTGAGAGAGGATTCATGATTCGACGAGTGGTTTTTACTAGAAGAGAAACAATCCGGTGGCCTGTTTCTCCCTTGGCCATGGGGGCTCCAGTGGGGAGTGGGGAGAAGGAAGAGAGGAGGAGGGAGAGATGGTCTAAAGGTAATTTGAACACATCTTGTAAAAGGAAACAAGATAAGCCAAACTGACTCTGAACGAGAGAGACCCAGAATACGTGCGCACTTACTTCAGGGTTCCTGTTTTACCATGGCTTTGTTCAGACCCCTGTGCAAAGCAATAGGAATGAATATGAGAGTTTGGTTATAGATCCTGGTGAACAGGGAATTCCCCCACCCCCCACCCCTGTCTTCTGAAAATGAAGATAGCCTGGGCCTGAGATGTTTCCTCCCTCTGCTCACTTTGCTTACCCTATGTGGCAAATCCCTTCTTTCATTCGATCGCTTTAGCGCCTGGGCAGATGGTGCTTCTTGGGATAAGACACTGAGGTACAGGCAGAGCAACCCTGACAGCTGCACAGCCAGCAAGCAGGCCCCTCCCTCTGCCTTTAAAAGTGGACCTGTAGCCAGACCTCCGTGGTTCAGGGGTTGAGCATCGACCTATGAACCAGGAGGTTCAATTCCTGGTCAGGACGCATGCCCAGGTTGCAGGCTCAATCCCCCATGGGGTGTGTGAAGGAGGCAACCGGTCAATGATTCTTTCTCATCACTGATACTTGTATCTCTCTCTCCCTCTCCCTTCCTCTCTGGAATCAATACAAATATATTTTTAAAAATAAAATAATAAAAGTGGACCTGTTACCAGAGTTCTGTCATCTGCACACAGTGTCCCCGACCCAGCCGAGCACTGCTCAGCCCCGGTTGATGCCAGGCTGCCAGGAAGGGGAAACCTTCGCAGACAGCTGCCTGGCTGTGGGTGCCTGCTGGCTGCTGACAAACCCCAGAAAGAGGCATTTGAGGTGCAGGGAGCACCACTGACTTCTTAGGTGCTGGCAAAGGTGATCTGGAAGGAAAATAGAAACAATTAGGAGAGAGACAGTGGATGGCGACGTACCTGGGTGTGCAGGGGAGGTTTTCTTCCCTGCAGGTCGCGGCTTTGCTGCTCTCACGGCATGCACCTGTGAAAGTGAGATTGCCCGGCCCCCATTCCCTCTTTAAGTAACAAGGATTTGTAATAGAGGTCCCAACCTGCAGAATGGAATTTGCCGGCGGATCTTGAAGTCTTGTTGGATGCTCTCCAAGATAGTTGCTCTTTCTCAAACAGGTGCTCCCTCCCTGGTTCCCTGAAATTTCCCTCAGTGACAGAGGGCACTTGACAATGGCCATCTATCCTACTAGGAAATGCACACCCAGGGACCGCACCTTGTCACTCTGTTCCCCGTTGGCTGCTCGGGCACTAGCCACACACCCTGCCTCAGAGCATGACCGGGGCCTCCCTGTAAGACAGAGTGCCCTGCGACCCCTCAACCCTGGTGTCTCCTGCCCACTTGCTTCCCTGAATCACACCAAATGTGGCAAAAACAAACAAACAAAAAAAAACAACCTGCTTTCCCAAACCCTGCCTCCGGGCTCATAAAACACTAAGTAAATATACATCTTTTCTTTCAAGGTCAGTTTCTTTAGCTTGACTTTGAAATATGCCTTAAAAGTCCAGGTTGTTAGCTCAGAGTCAGCAGTGGGAGCAGGATTTAGGATCTGGGTTGGTGGCCCAGCGGGTGAGGGTGCAGACAGGAGTAATTTTGTGGTTTTGTTTCCACAGAACTACCCACAATAACTTGCCAAGCCGGCCATACAAATATCCCTGCCCCTTGCCTGCAGGTGGGGCCTCAGAGAAGGCATGAGCAAGGGATGGAGATGGAGAGAGTGGGGCAGAGGGAACCAGGCACAGGATGCAGGGAATGGCAGCAGTGAGTGCCCATCTCAGAATGGAGGGAGGGGGAGGAATCTCACCCAGCTAATCCTGCGGGACCTGGGTGATAGAAAGTAACTGTTAGTCCAGACTTCTCCCCAAGCCTCCGATTCACCTGCCAGGCTGCTCACCACCATCGCCGGCCATGCCAGGTACCTCTTGGGCAGAAACCCAATCTGAAACCTCCCCTTTTCTCTCTAGAATTTCTGCTTCTTAGGTTTGTCTTGGCTGTGTTCTCTCCATCCCTTTAGGAATACAGCCAGCCCTCCAGTCCTCTTTATCCATAGGTTATGCATCTGCAGATTCAACCAACTGCAGATCAAAAACACCATTTTCCAGCAGGAGCCTGCGGATGCGAGGGCCGACTGTATGCACTGTTCTCTGTATTTTATCTAAGGGACTTGAGCACCTGTGCACGTTGGTACCTGTGGGGGTCCTGGAACCAATCCCATGGATACTGAGGGACAACTGTACAGCTGTGGAGCTGGGCGTGTTCCTCAACTCTTCCTGAAAATGCTGGGTGTCCTGAGTCCTGCAGGCCGCCCTCCCAGATGCTCCTCAAATCTGCCCCCTCTCTAGCTCCTCTGCCATGGCGCCTTCATCGGGCTACATCAAGCATGTCCTCCTTTTTCCTTGGCGCCAGTCAACCTGCTGCCAGTCCAGTCCATGCTGCCACCAAAGTGCGGAGTCCCATCAGTCCCTTTGCTTAAAACTCTTTAAGGACTCTCCACGACTCACAGGCAGGATCCAAACTCCTCCTCTTGCAAGGTTCACAAAGCCCTTCTGATCTCATCTTTTTCCATCTCCCGTCTTTACCTTATGCATCATCAAAACACTCTCTCTGTCCTGAGCACCTGATTGCCGTCGGGGTCTCCATGCCTTTGCTGTTGTGGTCTTGCTTCTTGGAACGGCTTTCAGACCAACACCCTTCTTCTCTAACCTTCATGTAATTCTACTTAGTCTGTAAGATTCTGTCAGATTTTACCTCCTCCAGGAAGTCTTCCCAGATGCTCCTACATCAGTGACACCCAATTACTTTTCCTGTCTCTTCTGTAAAACACTGTATTTAATTCTGTTACTCAGTACTTGAGATTATACTTATTTCTTTTCATTTCAGCTCTCTCATTTGTGCCAAGGTTGCTTCTCATTCGTATGCTGCATTTCGCACAAGGTCTGGCACATCAGAAGTATTTAATAAATATAATGAATGCTGGATAAAAATGCATCTAACTCACGAGACTGGGTAAGGCCTTGATTAGCTCCTTGTGCACATCCATCATTCATTTGGGCCTTTCCGTGTCCAGAGACAGAAGGATCTAGAGCAGTGGCTACAGAGAGAAACTGAATGAGGACATTTCTCCTTCTCTGAGAACTATGCTAGAGAAAGCAGAGAATCCATTTGTTTTGGGTTTGTTTGTGTGTGTTTTTCAATTTTTCTCAAGAAAGCTGAATTTCAGCTTACTCTTTGATGATTTTTCATGGGGACTGTTGAAGACATATCAGAATCTTGTTTTATTTCTTGTAAATAGCCCCATGCTCCCGGCTTGGTTTTCATCATCTCTGCCCCAATTTAGGAATTTTTGTCACAGAGTTACTCTTATTGGTGAAAATGCATTACACCCTTGAGATCTGAAAGAAACAAAGGCTCAGAACCTGTGCTTTTCTGATACTTGATCTCTGAAATTCTCCAAATTGAATGGGTTAGTTGGTAAATAAGATTGGCAAAAACAATAAAAGCAAAGAGGAGAGTTGATCTCTAAATTACCGTAGTTTGTTTTGGTTTCTTCATCTCTTACTCTGTGTCCAGGCCAGTAGAGGGCACTGGGGTTTGAGGCAGGTCAGTGACATTTCCCTGCTCTCTGGGTGCTTCGCACACACAGACCCACAGGCTTGAAGCACCTGTGTGAGAGGAGATGCTCTAGTACAGTGGTTCTCAACCTGTGGGTCGCGACCCCTTTGGGGGTCAAACGACCCTTTCACAGGGGTCGCCTAAGACCATCGGAAAACACATATATAATTACATGTTGTTTCTGTGATTAATCACTATGCTTTAATTATGTTCAATTTGTAACAATGAAATTGGGGGTCACCACAACATGAGGAACTGTATTAAAGGGTCATGGCATTAGAAGGTTGAGAACCACTGCTCTAGTACCTCAACAGGTGCATTCTACTGTCGAAGATCATGGCCTTGGCTCCACAGAACCAGAATTTCTAATTCCTTTTATTTTTATGAATTTACTTCAAATTAAAGCCCACTGGGGTCTACAGATCACTGCACTGCAGAGCTTTCAACAGCAGCCCCTCCTTCCTTAAGCCCCGCCCTCAAATTGCATCAATCAGGCTAAGCAAGCCAAGCAAACAGGGCCCCCTGATGATGCTCATCTAATCAGGCTCCAATTTCCTGAACAAGGAGTACATTCTCCTCATTTGAAGGTGATTACATTCAACAAATTACAAAGAGCTGGGGCAGGTGAGTTAAAAACAATTGGTTTTGCAGTAATTAGAAAAACACAAGGAAATGATGACTGTGGAACAATATTAAGAGGGACGCTGAAGGATAACAGCTCCAGTTCCTGGCTAACTCCTCAGCTTGAACGTTTAGAGATTCACAACTAATTATGCAGAGATGATGAATTTTGAATGTTAAAAACTCGGCCACCCTGCTTTCTCAAGGCCAAGGGCTTTGGCTATTAATAGAGCAATCAGATTTTGCTGTATTATGGAGAACTCACACCAAGTTGCATGCATTTTAAAGCATTCATCTGACACATGACTTAAAGATGACAAATCTCCATGATGTGCAAAATCAGCATTGGGTTCAACTAAATCCATAGTCATTAGAATCACGCCCAGATCCCCCAGAGAAGCCTGTTTAAAATGGACACTGCAGGTAAGAGTTATCTTTAGTCCTTCCTGGAACTTCTCTCTTACTAGGTCCTCTTAAAGATTTGCTTTATTTCTGACAAGCTCATCCCAGCTCGATGAGAATGGACACGTGCAACAAAACACACGGGATTCGTCTCCTAGCATTACACTTTGCTGGGTGACAAATGGAAAGTACTGACCCTGACATGTACCGGAACCAGGGTCTCAGGTGTCTCTCTGTCACTGTTTGTCCACCGTCAGAAAACTCACAGCCTTCTCACCTGTTCAGACTAGGTTTTCACCAGACTGAGGTTGGCAGTTTAGTTGGGAGAAGTGTCGTGCACAATTACAAAACAGAACTAAATAAAATCAAAACAAAAAACCTTATTAGCTTCTAAAATCATGTGCTCAGAAGCTAACCGTCACCAAGAACCCGCTGTGCCTCAGACAGGCTTGAGAAGGGAGGCTGTGAAGTGACCTGCGTTCAATTATTTAAGCTGCATATTGTGAGGCCCTTAAGAAAGCAAATGTCAGGATGGACAGAACGAGTTTACCCTCCTGTCGAAAGAGCAGTGTGCGTGTGAAGCCGTCTCTCAATTAAATTGGACTGCAGGATGCAGAGAGCGGAAGGCCACGTCTGGGATCTAATGAGACATTTTGGAGGAAAGAGAGCCCCCCTGGAGTTTGTTACTCTTTATGGACGTTCTCCCCTCCCCCCCCCACCATTATCTCAGCACCCCCAGGGCTACCTACCTCCAGTTCAAATGTATTGGAGTGGGAAACATTAAGCAGGAGCTTGCAAAGTAGAATTTCAAAGCAAAAAAACAAGACCCTGGCTGTTGGTTGGCACATGGGGAGCAGATGATACCTAGTCCTGTGCAAATGAGCAATCTGTGGCTGCCAGGGCTAAAGGGAAGCTAGGCAAGGGGTCTGAAGCTAAACACATGAGCAATGAATTAGATGACATTTCATTTGGGAAAATGTGTGTGTCCCTCAGCCTCAGGCAGGGTCAGCAGAAGGAAGTGTAACTTGGCAAGCCTCCCAGGCAGCCCACAGCCTGTCCGAGGATGGCTTTTTGTAGAGGTTTCCCATAATCCAAGGAATACCTCTAGTGCTCACACTGGATCATCCAGCCCCCAGGCTCTCAAACAGGGGGACTTTGTCCCCAGGAAACATCTGACAGTGGCCGAAGACATTTTTGGGTGGGGGAGAACTGCTATGGGTGTGCAGAGCCCAGGGGTGCCGCTAAGCACCCTATAATCACAGGGGAGCCCCAATAAAAAGTTCTCCTACACAGAATGTCAGTAGTGCCCTAAGAAGTCAACAGATTGACCTTTAGGCATCAGAAATGTCTGATGGGAGGGACAAGCTGTCAATATTTGTGATAAATTGTGATAGCAGCCAATGCCGCTACCTGCCCAGCAGGCGCCCCAGGCCTGGCCCGCACCTCCTTGGATGGTTAGGATGCTTGTCCCTGAGGGGCTTTGAAAGGGAAACTCATGCTCCCTCTGGCCTTTCACACTTGGCCTGGGATTCTGTTACGGTGCCTTTGTCCATTGCTAGGGGGGGGTGAAGTGGTGACACAGCACAGAGTACTTGAGGCTGCTGCACATTAAGTCTTATTAGTATTTAATTTCTGCCTCTTAGAGAACCTGGGCCTCTAGGAGGTGCGAATCTTCTACCGGTTTGTGAGAAACCCAAGGACAGGTCCCTCTCACGCTGCTCCTGTGAAGCAGGTGAAGTGCAATCAGGTCAGACATGAAGGAAGAACATAGGAGACAGGGCTTGGGTTTCCTTGGGGCCCTTAGAGTTGCATGTTTGGCTAAAAGCACAGTGACATTTGGGAAGACTCCCTTGCCTGACCTCTTCCCACCGAATGGCTAAGCCTAGAAGATTAACGTCAGTCTCGGAACTAAGGATGCGGGGTCGGCAGAAGGAGCTGTGTTAGAGAAGTGGGTAGGTGTGTTAGAGAATGCGGGGAAGAAGGGCTTGGGATTCAGGCAAAGACTAGGAGTAATTAAGGTGAGCAGCAGGAGAGCACCAGGTGCAGATCTTTGCGGTGTTGGAGGAAATTGCTTAGAGTGCTTTGTTCTCAGATTTCAAGGATAAAGGGAGAGACCATTTCCAATATTCTCCCATCCCAACTGCCTCTCCCCAACCAGCCAAAAACCTAGGAACAGACACATATACTGTACAACCAAGCAAATGAGCTCAGGAAATAAACAAAACAAAACAAAAACAGGTTTCTTTCTAACCCAGGAGTTTTGCTAAGGAAAATGACCAGCATCCTGCAGTGAATCACAAAACTGCCTGCTCTCCCCATACCTCTTAGAACCTGGAACCCAAAAGCATGGCCATTTGGCTAGAGTGGTCGGCATGCCCATCATTGGGAGTTAGGACGCCTGAGTCTAGTGCTGGCTCTGTGAACAGGCTTTGTGATCCCAGATGAATAATGTTAGCCTTTCTGAACCTAAGTTCCCTCAGCCACACAGTGCCCACACTGCCTTCCTCTTGTGGAGTACTCAGATATGACAGATGGGATAAGGCTTGCAGCCTGCACAGTGCCAAATAAATATGAGAAGTATTATGGTAAATCGGCTGAGAGAGAGAACAGTTCCTGGAATTTGAGGTTGAGGATATTAGAAGAGGGGAGGGGAGCCCAGGGAACTTTCACACTGGGGTCCAAAATAAGGTGAAGCTAAAGCCCCAGAAAGGTACACCTTCCTCATAAATTAGCCAGGGTTATACAATTTCATTAAGGGACACATCATGGTATCTTTATCTGCTGTTAAAATGTAGTGGAAATAAGAAAGAACTGATGTAAATTTTCCCGAAACAAGCCTAACAGTGTCCTCCTTGCCTATTATTTGTTTTCACAATGAGTAGCAGTATCCCAAGCTATCACTCAGCATCATTTTCAGATTCAATTACATGGGAACCAGAAATATGGCGAGGCTAGGTCATCTGGGGAAAAGTTCCATTTTTAATTAGACTAGAAATGTTATTATAAATGAATAAATCAGCCCACCCTTTAAGGACTTTAATTAGAAAAGAAGACCACATCCTTCCCATGGTATTGGGCAAGTGGGCTCTCAACCCTGTGCAGAGAAGTTAATGGTTGGCTCCCAGCTCCCCAATCAGCTTGCTTCTCTGTTTGTGAGCCCCCAGAAGCATCGTGAGGAATGCTTCTCCCACCTGCATCTTTTTTACTTTTTTTGAACTTCTGTCCCCTTTTATCTTGGTTTATTTGGCCCATCCTTAGCTATATCATGTCACTTTGACCGTTTTCATCCTGGGAAGCAGAAATCCCCCCGCCACACACACACACACACACACACACACTCACACTCCAGCAACCTCCGGGTATCTTCCTGAGTTTGGTGAGGATTCCATGAAAGGAAAGGCTAAAGGGTCAGACTTTTTCGGGCAGGCTCAGAGCCACGCCAACATTGTTCCATGGCCCAGGAAATCCTTGCGATGTGCACAAGGACTCAGATACCCAGCCTGAAGTAAGCATGTGTAGTTTTGGCCATAACTTACTAGTGATCTCCAGCAAGTGTACTCCTTCTCTCCTTCCAGCCTGTGTCAAGCTGGATATCTCCCAGATCCCCCCAGGCCTTGCATTCTATCACTTGAACAAATGCTATAGTGACTTGGATGTCAAGCTTTATGCTTCAACACTCAGTAGTCTCTGCCATTTGAGGAGATTCTTGGAGTTTTTCTCAGGTATCATTTAAATTTTTGATTTTATTGTTTGGATCACAGAAGTCTCTCTCCTGACCCTGCATCCCTACCCCCATATAGGTTAACCATTTTAACCATTTTTATTGGTTTCTGGTTCATCCTTCCAGTCTTTCTTTGTGCAAACTAAATGAATGCCAATATATATTTCATAGACAAGAGGAAGCATAACATATACACTGTTCTGCAGCTTGTTTTATTTTCTTCCATCTACCAGTAGATCCTGGGATCATCCCATGTCACCAGGTAACAGTCTTCCCTGCTCTTTCCACAGCGACATCGTGTGCTACGCATTCTTAACGTGACTAGTCCTCTAAGGAACAGAGTCCCAGAGTCTGGAGTATTAGTCAGAAAGCGTTTGTGTTTTGGGAGGAGTTGTACTCTTTTCCCATCCACCTGCAGTGATTGACATGTCTGGCTCCCCAAAGTCTCGCCAACAAATTTAAGGTCACACTTTTGTGTTCTGCCAGTCTTCCATAGGAGAAATGATTTTCCAGTGTGGCTTGAATTTGATTTCTCTTATTAAGAGTGAGGTTGTTTAAATCTATTTAAATGTCATTTGTGTTTCTATCTCTGTGAATCATCTGCTAGTGACCTTTACGCAGTTTTTTATTGGGTTGTTAGTCTCTTTTATCTCAATTTTTAAGAGCTTTTTAAAAGTTAGGGAGAGTATTCCTTAGTTTTTGATACAAACTGTAAATGTTGTTCCCAGTTTTTCATTTGCTTTTCATGTCACTCGTGATGTTTTTAACAGGGTAGAAGGTTTTATTTTCATGTGGTCAAAGACATCGGTCTTCTGTTTTATGACAAGCCCTTCCCCAAGTTATAACAAAATGTTATAAAAATAAAACAAATAAACCCACCCCATGCTTCCTCTTCTACCCATACAGTTTGATTGTTGTCTTCATATATGGATCCAACTTTTTATTTAATTTGACTATCCAGTTGTTCCAAGTCAGTTTTATTTTAAAGAGATAATTGAGCAAATGGAAGATCAATCGGTTTTTGTTTGTTTGTTTTGATGACCAGCTGTGAAGGAGACAGTTTGGTAACTGGGTTAAATGAGAAGATCCCAGTTTCATCCATGACAATGATTTAACCGCCTGGTCTGAGCCTTTTATCTGCACATTCTGGAGTTTGCTGTCACTCATTTCGCCATCAGGTCTAATTAAGGAAAAAATGATCATGGGAGCCATGTCCACGTACAGGAATGTCTTTGTTTCCAAGGGCCTCTGGGTGGTTCGTGGACTGTGCTATCCTATTACTGACTGGTTTGGGGAGGACTTGTATTGCAGCCCTGAAGCTGAGCAAGGAAAGAAAGTTGGGTGTGCAAGAGAAGGCTCCCGGGCCATTCAGGCAGAGTGACACCTCCTTTTTGGCCATGGCTAGGAGAATGCTCCGTCAGTTTTTGTTGCAGACTCATCGTGAATCATCACTAAATGCTGTGGGAAATAGAGAGGCAACATGAGACATGGTCCTGCCCACAGAGGGCTTACAGGCTATTTGTCGTGAGAAAAAACTGGAAATTTTAAAAGCATTAACACTACCAGCAGCATATAAATAAGTTCCCAAAAGTGTGGTACAGAGACCCCCACCGTATCAGTGCCTGCTTATCCCCTCTCATAACTGCTTCTCTGTGACTTCACATAATGGCCAAATGAAGACTTATTCTCCCATTTCAAATGGACGAGATTATTTCAAAGTCAGAACTCTAGAGGTAGGCTTATGTCCCTGCTCTGTGATGCCAGACTTCCCTAGTCTTACCATGACCACCAAATTGGCATTATCCTTGTGGCCTTCCCTGCTTGATTTTGGTTTTTAACCCCTTCCCCGGCAGAAACGTGTATACTCGTTTTCACAAAATGTTCTTTTTCAGTCGTCGACGAGTATACTAAGAAAGTATGGTAAAAGAAATATGGTTTATAGGAAGACGAGTTACAAACTGTTTTCATAACCAGCATCAAAAATACTATATAGAACCAAAATAAAAAAATTAGTCTGAAAAAGAAACGTTTTTAACAAAAAAATTGTTGGGGAAGGGGTTTAATGGCAAGAATTGTAACCTTGACTCTCTAGCGCATAGAAAGGGCTTACTGCTTGTGTGTTGAAGAGCTGGGTGAATGAATGATCTGTGACTCTGAGGATGAGCATCAGCAGGGGCCCCAGCAAAAGGAATAAAGTATTCAGGAAGTCAGCGGCTTCTGGGATGGGCCTTAAAGAATCATGTTGAGAAGGAAGTTTCTCCTAGGGACAAGTGAGTGAGCCGGGAAATAAAGAGGTTCAGCAAAGAGCAGTGACTTGCAGTGACTGTCCGTGTTCCCCCACAGCAGCAGAACAGAAGGTCACGTGGCTTGATGAGTGATTTTTAATATAAAGGTGGTGCCAACTGGCAGAGGTTGTGATCTATGTGCCCAGTGCATTTGAGAGGTGAGTAGACAAGCAGCACAGAACATGGATGGGAAAAGGCTTAGATCTGCACTCACTGCTCCCAGAATCTGTCCTTAAACTTGAATCTGTCCTAAGGCCTTTGTTGAAAAACAACAAACAACTTGCCTCTCTTTCGGCTGCTTCTCCCCAGGTCTAATAACCTAAAGCTTTTGCATTGGATGAGAACATAGAAGTGGTCTTTACCTTTCCTTTCAAAGTAAGCTCCCAGAGGTCAGGGATTTTTGTTTATTTGGTTGGTGTCATAGTCTCAGAATTCCTGGCACCCAATGTTTATTTGAGGGATGAATGAATGAATGAATGAATGCCTCCTATTCTTATTCAACCTCTGCTTGGACTCCCCATGGGTAGGAAATCAGGGGCTCACCTAATTTCAGGTTATTCCATGAAAAACAATTCTAATTGTTAAAAAAAAATTAACTGAGGGAAGAGGGAAGAAGGATCTGTCCGTCATATGGGTTGCACATTATGACAGAGCTAGGGAGAATATGGTATTGATGGATTATGGCTAGACTACCCTCAGCATACACTCAGGAGAACAACACAAAGTCCAAAATTCTCTTTGATATGTAACTCAGCATTTGCTGAGATAGTGAATGAAAGAATGAATGCATGAATCTTTGAATGAATGAGTCAACCAAATATACTGACAAATGTTTATGAAGGCTTCAGAGTTAGAAAAACTTGAATTAATATCTATAATGTATGGAATCTCTGAACTCCTCTGAGTCCAGCTTCCCATCCATCAAATGACAATAACACCTAATTGCACGATTTATTTTTTTAATTAAATCTTCATTGTTCAGATTATTACAGTTGTTCCTCTTTTTCCCCCAAAGCTGCCCTCCACCCGGCTCCCACCCCACCCTCTGCCCTTACCCCACCCCCCACTGTCCTCATCCATAGGTGTATGATTTTTGTCCAGTCTCTTCCCGCATCCCCCACACGTCTTTACCCCCCGAGAATAGTCCATTCCCTTTCTATTCC